>NC_070591.1:7459443-7536943 GCF_027409825.1 Scomber japonicus | reverse complement strand
ATGAATATAGAAAATGTGCAGAATGTCCCTTTAAATTATAGTATTTATAAAAGTTAAGATTTGAATTTTAAAGACAATTAATGCAAAATATTGAGGACTCAGCTAAGAAAAGTCTCAGATCTTAACCTTTGTGTCGTCCTCCCGGGTCAAATTGACCACGTCTGTCCTTCCTCCATTCTCTCTTTCTTTCCTTCCTTCTTTCCTTCCACTCTCTTTCCTCCCTTCCTTCTTTCCTTTCCTTCCTTCTTCCTCCCTCCCTCACTCCATCTCTCTTTCTTTCCTCCCCTTACCTTCCTCCCTTCCCTCTTTTCCTTTCTCCATCCCTCCCTCCTCTCTTCTTCCATCCTTCCCTCCTTCCTTCTTTCCTTTCTCCCTTCTACCTTCCTTCCTCCCTCCTTTCTTTCCTTCCTTCCTTCCTTCCCTCCCTCCTGTCCTTCCTTCTCCCTCCCTTCCTTCTTCCTTGACTCGAGGACAACAGGAGGGTTAAGTGACTACACAAACATGATATTTTAGACTTAATAGGACACTAATCAAGTCTTAATTTCTTAATTAGTTAAATTAAAGTTCAATGAGTGCACAAGTCAGTCATTTTACCTGCAAACAACGACACACCGGTTCTCCTCTGTCAGTCGATACACACTCTCTGCCTGCACCACAGGAAGTCCTGGCACACACCGACTGGTCCTGACACACACACACACACACACACACACACACACACACACGAAAATAAAGGGAGAGGTATGTATGTTTTTCATATAGTTGATAGAAATAAAGAAATGGCATCTATGAGTGTGTGTGTGTGTGTGTGTGTGTGTGTGTGTGTGTGTGTGTGTGTGTGTGTGTGTGTGTGTGTGTGTGTGTGTGTGTGTGTGTGTGTGTGTGTGTGTTCCAGACTCCAGATGGTGACCTTTAACCTCCCACTGGGGGAGACACATGCCGTTTTGAATGACAATGACTCAACGTGCGCCCAGACACACACACAATCCCACACACACACACACACACACAGGCAGCTGGCCAGCAGCCGAGATCATTTTGAAAAAAGTCAGCATTATTATTATAGCATTGTGAAAGTATTACGTCTGCTTTGATTTCATAACGTCACTTTTCATCAAAAATAATAAGCTGAATTTATAGAAGAGGTTCACAAGTGTATGATTATATTTTAGATTTGTCTGTTTTTATCCTTTATGATTAATTTAGGACACTTTGAGGCTCTTTAGTATTATCAACTCAACTTTATGTTCCCTTGCTTACTTGCAAAACACATGAAGAAGTGATTATTCCTCATGACGCAGGGAGCAAGAACAGATCTGTGAGAGGAACATTTTGTTTATTTTACAACTTAATTTTATTGTGGTTGCTATTAAATGTGTCATTCTTTCTCTACTTTAGACAGCTTTGTAAATCATAACATTTTAATAGATTTTCTTTTTTTATTGCATGTTAGCAGGATATTGTGTTTATTTGCTTGAAGTGAGTGATAATTGTCTTCATCTGTTTATTTATTGTGTTTTTTTTCTTTTATGCCGATCTCAAAGAGATTCTTACCTGGTTAAGTAATGGAAAATGAAATGGGATTAATTTTGAACCTTTTGATTTTAAGTAGAATACAGGCTTCAACACACAAACACACACACACACACACACGCTGCAGATTAGAGATGTAAATTCTCCCAAAAAACTCACATTGCAAACATTCCTCAGTTTAAAAGGTCAGAAAACCAAACACATTTCTTAACTCGACAATCATAACCACACACACACACACAAATCTTAAATGAAGATAAACTGAAGATTTAATCAATTCAAATTATTCCACAGCAAGATGCACGAGAGCAGAGCAGCACACACACACAATAGATATCACATCTGTCACCCGAGGCTCTCCAGCTGACATCTGCTGCACCGCAAACCTGCTGTTAGCCACACACACACACACACACACACACACACACACACACACACACACACACACACACACACACACACACACACACACACACACACACACACACACACACACTGCAACTGCGTTTTGGGTGCAATTATAAGTTCATGTCTGACCCTGTTTGGTTGTAGAGTAATTTGTCTTCCTCTTTCTGGATCTTTCCTCCTTTCCTTATCAGTCTCTCTCTTTCACTCCTTCACTCTCACTCAGTCATTCATCTTTTCCTCCACTCCTCCCCCTCTCTCTTTATCAGTCTTTCTTATCATTTTTGCCCTCTCTACAACTTTCATCTTGTCATCAATCCTTTATTTCTACCACATTCAGTCTTATTGAAATATCCTGAAAATGCTTCAGATGTGAAATCATCTCTACTTAAATTTATATATATTATATATATTGATTTTTTTGTGTGTGTTTGCATGTATATTTAGCTTTATTCTGCCTTGTTCGTTTCATTTTTTGCAGCTGTAGTAACTTCATTTTCCCCAAAAGATCATTAAAACTTATTAAATCTCTTAAATTCATGTGCTGAAATGCAGGATTTTGGATTCTCTGTACATTTGTTTTTGATTTTTATTAAAATATAAGTTTATTTTCAGTGAGTTTTGTGCATGCTGGTGGTTTTAATTTTAATACTTAATACTAATAGTACTAAAATACTACAATAGTAAAACTAAAAGAGAAGTTTTGGGGCTATTTTAGACTTCAGACATTCTTCCCTTAGTAAAACTCTCCTCAGCCGAAAACCATTAAAATGCTGCAGTACACGTTATTTTCAGTTTTAGATGACTCAGCGTTCTTGGTCATGTAATGTTTAGTTTTAGTCAACTTTGATGTTTTATTTTCTGAATAAGTCCACACGTCTGTTGTCTTTAATTGACATTTTTGACTGGGAGGTGATAAAAACAGCTGGAGAGGACAGCGTCTGAACAAACAACGAGCCGAGTGTGTTTAAACCGGAATTACAGCTGCAGGGCCGAGATTAGAGATCAGCTGCTGACAACCATAATCAGCAGACACACACACACACACACACACACACATACCTGAGGACCTGCTCACCGGCTGACAGCTTTTAGAGGAAAAACACATTTAAATAACAAGAAAAGAAGAAAAAAAAACACACATTCACACACACACACACACACACACACACACACACAGAAACACACACTCCAGGGCATATTTGGGTCTTTTTCCTGCAGAGGTCAGAGGTCAACATCAGTCTTGTCTGGATGATTATCTGTGATGGATTTACACCAGGTTCAGGAGTTTGAAACACTTCAGGAGCAAAAATGAAAAGTGAAAAACAACAAAACTGGAAATGTCATGCCTTTTTTTCCCCCTAAAGTCATCGATAAACTTGTCAGACATTTGTTTTTTCACACAGAATATTGAAGATATCATTGCTGTTGCTGTTATCTTACAAGTGTCGATGCACCAAATTGAAGATTTAGCCTGAACACCAGGGAATAGTGGAGTTCAGTAAACACAATGCAGTGACTATTTTGAAGCTTGTATGATAATCATTTTTGGCCAACTTCAGCCTGTCAGAACCTGAGAAGCTTTTCAACTTAAGCTTGAACATTTAACCTAAAATCTAAAACACGGGTGAAAATGGTCCATTTTACGTCTTTAAAAACTCGTATTTTCATCTTCTGTGGTTATTATAAACAGTTATTTTATGTTATCTTATCCGACCTTTTAAATTGACTCTATTTTTTCCTTTTTTATATTTATCTTCATTTTACTGTTTTAATGTAAATGTGATAATTATTTGGTTTTATGTGAAGATTGTAGTGTGGTGTTTTATGCATGAATTGTGCTGTAGAAATAAAGTTTATTATAACATTTACATAATTCTGAACATTGTTGTGTTTAATTGAGAGTGACTAGGAGTCAAATTGCTTTTGCAGACATACTTGGCTAATAAAACAGATTCTGATCATTTAAAACTCCTGAGAAAGCCTTGAATTAGGTTGACTTTACACATATTTCATCAAATTGATTTTCATTAAGGTGGAATACACTTGTCAATAATCATCTTTCTCATCATAATCTTTGAGGTTAAGTTACTGAAATGCTCGTATGTGAGACATTTTTGTTGGTAACTGAATGATAAATAATTCATTCACACTGAGTTTACCTTGGCCAGAGGAGAGGAGGAGACAGGAGGAGAGGCGAGGAGCAACGGCAGCAGCAGGAGCACAGAGAGGGTCAACATCTGGACAGAGGAGAGGAGAGGAGAGGAGAGGAGAAGAGAGGAGAGGAGAGGAGAGGAGAGGAGAGGAGAGGAGAGGAGAGGAGCGGAGAGGAGAGGAGAGGAGAGGAGAGGAGAGGAGAGGAGAGGAGAGGAGAGGAGAGGAGAAGATAAGAGAAAAAAGGGCAGAAAAGAAGGTGAGAAAAGAAATATAAATCATGCATTTTTAATCATATAACCAGGAAAGTCTTATCAGTTATATAATATTGTAATAGTGAAATATTCACTATTGTAATGACAATAAAATTACAAATATTACTCATATACACTCTAAATACTACAACTAATAATAATAATAATAATAAAGCCGTACCTTGCCAGATTAAACTCCAGAAGCTGTTAATCTCTCATCAAGCAGTTAAAATAAAAATTTTAAAAAACTGTAAAAACCTGTCAGTCTGAATTCAGGGAATCAGTCGCTCCACAGTTTGTTTGTTCTCTTGTTCAGTCAATAGAAAAAGAAATCACAGAAAAATCCATGTAGAGAGTTTAAATCCAGCCAACGATCAGCATCTGCTTTCCTCTGCAGTCAAACAAAGTCTGAGCCAGCAACAAAAAGAAAAGAGGAGAAGAGGAGGAGGGATGCTGGAAAAGAGACCAGCTGTCCAGAGTCTCTCTCACTCACTCACTCACACACACTCACACACACACACACACGCACGCGCACACACACACACCTCCTCCTCCTCCTCCTCCTCCTCTTCTCCTCCAGCCCCTGAAACACACGAGCTGTCTCCTCCGCTGAGGAATGATGAGAAGGCACGCGACCAGCTGACATGTTCAGACAGCGTTACACCGGGAGAGAGAGGAACGCTCAACTTATTAGTCCTGAGTGACAACAAGACGAGATGAAATCTTCTGACCACTTTTTAAAAAACCTTGTGACATTTTTCTGACACACAATTATACTGTCAAAGTGAATGTTTTTGATCTTTTATTATTAAAGACAAAGATAAAAGAGAGAAGCTTCATATATTCTCACTGTTAGTGCTTTAAATGGACACCTAAAGGTCAAAACACTTTACTGATAACAGACACTCTCACACTTTATTATCTACTCTTTATCCTTTAATTATGGCTATTTTAAGTCATTACTTTTCATTCAGGCCCATTCATTCATTCATTCATTCATTTTAAATTGCTATGTTTCTTTTCTATATACTTTTTTTTTTGTCTTTCAAGGGAAACAATATTTAGGTTTTTTTTTGCTTGTGTATGAAAGTGCATAATGAAAAATGACAATATTTAAAGAAATCTGAAATGAGTCCAGGTAAAGGACCAAGCACTTCTAATATAATAATGATAATAATAATAATAATAATAATAATAATAATAATAATGATAGTAATACCAATAACAGTAACAATAACTATAAGAAAAACAATAGCAAATAAATACAAATAAATAAAAATAACAAAATAACAATTTGTAAAACAATTAGACATTTAGTAAAAATGACACTATTAAAAGCCAGCTTAAATAAATATGTTTTCAGCTGTTGTTTAAAAATGTTCAGAGCTCACATCTCTTATAGCTTTAAGTAGACTATTTCTTAATTTTGGAGCATAATTAAATTAAAGCTGCACTCAATATTTTCTTTTGTGCATAATTATTCAATTTATTTAATAATTATTTAAAAACCCAAGCAGTAGATGATCTGAGAGCTCGTGAAAGATTGTAAAAGAATGATCCTCAAATCATTTAGAGCTTTAAAAACAAGAAAAAAAGCTTTAAATCTATTCTAAAATATACTGGTTATTAAAGATGAACAATTACACAACATAAATCAATTTAAGTGCCAAATTAACCTTTTTTTCACAAGTATATAATGAACAAATATAGTTAAATAAAAGAAAGAGGCCACCGCTCATGCACAAGGACACGACTCTCTTTACAGTAAACTATCTCCATTTTGACCCAGACATTTACTAAACACCAGTTTAGTCAAAGCTCAACAAGCTGCCAGAGTGGAGTCAACAGGCCAACGTCTTCATGCATGAACGTGTTTCATAGATATGTGTGACTTCGGATACTTCAGATACACACACACAATACTTTTAAGTAGGATTGATTCATTGATGTTTTGCCTCTGCACATGAGCCAATGTAGACAATTCATCAGCCTTTTCCTTTAAGGGTGTCCAAACTATTCCACAAAGGGTTCATGTGGCTGCAGGTTTTCTTTCCAACCAAGCAGAAGCTCATTTAATCAGCTGATCTCAGTCTTCAGACACTTGATTGGTCGGCTTGTGTGCTCTCGATTGGTTGGAACAAAAACCTGCAGCCACATGAACCCTTAGTGGAGCAGTTTGGACAAGCCTGAACCCCTTCAGTAAATCTCAGCCTGTGAAAACTCTGTTGCAGTATCACACTGTGACCAGCAGAGGGCAGAGTCTACATAGAGGTGGTAGTTATTCTCATCAGTACTTTTCACACACACACACACACACACACACACACACACACACACACACACACACACACACACACACACACACACACACACACATTACTCCAGATGACATTAAATTAACCTTAAAACATCTCTTCATTCTAAAAGGTATCATTTACATTATGGGGACTTACCTACATTACGAGGACTTCCTTTTTCTCCCCATACAACGATATAAGTCCCCATAATGTGACTGTGTAACCGATTTATGTCCCCACAAGATTAGTAATATACGTCGATTAGAATAACAATATTTCTGATAACAACAGAGAAGCAAGAAATATAAAATATATAAAAATTAATTAAATGAGAAGACTGAGTTGAAGGGGAGCATTTGAAAAAGTATGAAGTAAATAATATAATTTTTAAATATAGGTCTTTAAAAAAAAAGCATAGGTCACAAACTCCTGCCAAATAAATAAGATTAGAACATCAGTAATTTATGTTTTGCATACTTATCATCTCTTAACTACTTGAGAACAGGATGACTGTGTCCATTCTCTCTTAATCAAGTGTTTTAATTTCGGTCAAGTTCAGCTTCGTTCTCTCTCTCTCTCTCTCTCTCTCTCTCTCTCTCTCTCTCTCTCTCTCTCTCTCTCTCTCTCTCTCTCTCTCTCTCTCTCTCTCTCTCTCTCTCTCTCTCTCTCTCTCTCTCTCTCTCTCTCTCTCTCTCTCTCTCTCTCTCTCTCTCTCTCTCTCTCTCTCTCTCTCTCTCTCTGTCTCTCTCTCTCTCTCTGGTGTGACTGTCAGCTGTGTGTCAGAGGAGGTGCTGAGGTTCAGATAAACCAACCCTGCTGGTGTGTGCTACAACACCAACGGAGCGCCTCCTAAAAATAAAACAGGGAGGTCAGCCAGAGTGTGTGCACATTTGCATGATGTGTACTTGTGTGCTCTTGTGTGTGTGTGTGTGTGTGTGTGTGCTCTTTTAAGGGAAGGTATGTTATCGTTGTTGATGATAGTGGAGGTGTGATACATGCACACAAACATGAATGTCAGGTCCGAGAAGCAGAGAGAGGAGACGATGACAAGAACGAGCAGTCTGCTAACACTCTTTCCTCGTGTCCCAACATGATTCAGCCTCTCTCGTCATTTCAAAACAGAACAAGAGACGATCCATTATTAGTCCGTTATAAATACGCTGCTGACATGTTTTTGAGCTGATAAACCTTCCCAACATCATTTATACACCATGAACGCTGCAAATAATGAGAATATTCAGCAGTCAGGGGCCCAAATGAGCACTGAAGTAGGGTTTTCTTGCTGTAATAATTCTGTAATTAGAATTCTAGATTCTAGAATTCTAGATTCTAGAATTCTATGCTATAAAGAATCTAGATTCTAGAATTCTATGCTATAAAGAATCTAGATTCTAGAATTCTATGTTATAAAAAATCTAGCATAGAATTCTAGAATCTAGAATTCTAGCATACAATTCATATTTGTAAAACTTCACAAACAACTTAAACATCAGCAATTTATGAGTCGACTAGATTCAAATTTGATAATTAAATCATCATTTTGAGTCATTTTTAAAGATATGATGCTAAAATTCTCTCATTCCAGCTTCTTACATGTGAATATTTTCTAGTTTTCTCAGTCCTATATGACAATTAATAGATGAATAAGGAAGATGATCCACAGATGGTGAAAATAACTGACAGTTTCACCTCCAGACATATTTTACAACATATAAAAATCCTTTTTTTCAGGCTCATAATGGCATAAAATGGCATGAAAATCAACGGAAATCAAGATAACCAAACAGCATGTATTTGTTGCAGTTTTACAAGATAAAAAATCAAACACTGTCTTGTTTGTTCTTTTGTTCTTGTTGTGAGGTCGAAGCTGTAAAAACCTCGAAATCTTATCATCATCGAGTGTAACTAAAATGTCATTCCCCCAAATCAGGTGATGTGCATCCAAATTGTTCATTCATTGTTTATGACGAGTGATCCGCTGCTTTTAGTATATTTTGGTTTCTCTTCAGATTCAGATGATGTGTTTGATAAGAATAGGAAAAGAATAAGCTCCACAAATAGGAAGGAGGGATGGAAAGAGAGAGGAAAGGAGGAAAGAGAGAAGGAGGAAGGAAGGACAGATGGAAGGAAGGAAAGAAGGAAGGACAGATGGAAGGAAGGAAGGACAGAAGGAAGGAGAGAAGGAAGGAAGCACAGATGGAAGGAAGGACAGACGGAAGGAAGGAAGGAAGGACAGATGGAAGGAAGGAGGGATGGAAGGACAGATAGAAGGAAGGAAGGAAGGAAGGACAGATGGAAGGAAGGAAGGAAGGAGGGAAGGAAGGACAGATGGAAGGAAGGACAGACGGAAGGACAGACGGAAGGAAGGACAGAAGGAAGGAGGGAAGGAGGGAAGGAAGGAAAGAAGGACAGATGGAAGGAAGGACAGATGGAAGGAAGGAGGGAAGGAAGGAAGGAAGGAGATAAGGAAGGAAGGACAGATGGAAGGAAGGAAGGACAGATGGAAGGAAGGAGGGAAGGAAGGACAGACGGAAAGAAAGAAAAACTGCTAAACTGTGCTGAACTCGTAGAAAAGGGGGGTGTTTGTTTTAATCATCAAATAAATCGTAAACTCTTATTCAAGAAAATGAGTGTCAACAAGTTTAGTGGATCAACTTCATGTCAGGAAGGGGAAAAAAAAGGTTTCACAAAACGTTTCATTGTGGCGGAGCTCTAATCACCCCAAGCTGTTTAGAAGTAGATAAAGAGTTTTTTTTATATTTTATCAATCCTCGAGTGTCACGCAAAACTTTGTGAAAATCCCTGTTTCAAAGTTCAGCTTTGATGAAGGTCATGTGCTGAAAAGGGAACGCTTGTTTTTATTTAAAAGATTAAAAATGAAATGAGCTTTCAAAAAACATCTGAGCCAGTTTTATATTGTTCATTTTTAACCTTCCTGTTGTCCTCCCGGGTCAAAGTGACCCCGTCTGTTTTGGCTGTTCCTTCTTTCCTCCCTTCCTCCCTTCCTTCCTCCCTCCCTTCCTTCCTTCCTTCCTTCCTTCCCCCCTTCCCCCCTTCCTTCTGTCCTTCTCCCCCCCCTCCTTCCTTCCTTCCTTCTTTCCTTTCCTTTCCTTCCTCCCTTCCTTCTTTCCTTCCCTCCTTCCTCCCCTCCTTCTGTCCATCTTTCCTTCTTGCCTTTCTTCCTTTCATTTCCTTCCTCCCTTCCTTCCTTCCTTCTGTCCTTCCTCCTTCCTTCCTTCCTTCCTTCCTTTCCTTCCTTCCCTCCTTCCTCCCTTCCCTCTGTGCTTCTTTTCCTCCTTCCTTCCTTCTTCCTCCCTTTCTTGACTTGAGGTCAACAGGAGGGTTAAAACCTCGAGAAGCGTTTCTTACACTTCCTTAGACCAAAACTAAGCAGCTCCTGGTTTTATGAGGCGTTGTTTCCCGTCGGGTTTTTACTGTCACATGGTGTAACCGCTGTTTCAAATGAATCAAGGGGAACTCGACCCTTCACGACAACACACACACGCTCACTTGATAACAGCCCGAAGGAAACCAGTGCGCATTTGACACTATCACAAGTTCTCTGGAGAAAAAAAAAAAAAGGACATCGCCTCTAAAAACTTTCCATGCTGATTAAAAGGAGCCTGGAGTGATATTCTGTCATAATATTTAACCTCTGTGTCACCACACGGAGTCATGAACTGGCAGTGAGCTGGCACGTCCGCTCAAACTGTGTGTAATGCCCAATTTGGTGATATTGTTTCTTTACTTTAAGGCAAAAAAAGGACTCTGACTCTGACCTGAGCTGAACTGTGCTTGGAGTTTAATTGCTAAAAGTTAAAATGTCTTGCATTATAAACTGAAATGATAGACAGACAAGACTTGCTGATTGTTAATATGCTGATGTTTAGCAGGTATAATCTTCACAATGTTCACTATCTTAGTTAGGAGATTTAGCACTTGCTAATTAGCACTAAACAAGAAGTTGATAGGAGTATCTTTAAGTTACTTTTGCAGGTGTTCATAAAAAAAACATAAGAAGTCTCCCAACACACATCCAGAACCACACATGAGAGCATTTTCTAATCTGGTGCCCATAGACACCCGTTGGTTTCCTGATTCCCGTTTTGAAGCCTCAAATTTGGCATTTTGACCGACACCATCTTGGATTTTTGGAGCCAGAAGTGTTAAGAAGTGACCATATTTGTATAAGAGGGAGAAACACTCCAGAGTCCAACTACAGCACCTCACACACCAGCATGGTAGCAACTTATCAATCACAAGGTAGCCACGCCCATACTCTGCTTTATTGTCTATTTTACTCTAAATGGGATCATAATGTATTAAAAGAACGTCACACTCTATCAAATAAGACTTGAAACTAATGATTGACACCTTAAACTCATTAGGAAACTGTTTACCATGGTAAAAAATTAAATGAGATGTAGCGTAATCTTCTCATAGACTTCAATACAAATGGAGCCGGTGGAGTCGCCCCCTGCTGGCCATTAGAGAGAATGCAGGTTTAAGTAACTTCCACATTGGCTTCATTTTTCAGACCCAGAACTATATCAGCTTGGTGACAAATTAAACTTACTCAGCATACAGAGAAACTATAAAGTAAATCTGACTTTTGACCGGAAAGTTGTTGATTCAACTTAAAACTTGAAGTGTGATGAAGAGTGATGGAAACTGATTTTAGGAATTAAGAGATTTGACACAGATGTTTGTTTCTGTTTTATATTTAGCTGTGTAAATATAACAATAGCAAATAATAAACATGTAAATTAATATTGTAAGAAACCCAAACGCTCCAAAAATGCCAAAAGACTACTTCAATACAAGTAACTTCAAATGTTTGTCATGATTTATTGAGAGCTACTGAAAATTTGCTTGTTTGTTTTTTTTCAAATCTGTTAAAAATACACACTGAATTTGGATGGAAATTATGCACCACTTTCTGGCACAAAGTGTGTTCAGGCCGTCCTGTGTGGTGTGAAAGTGGAAGCTCCATTTGTATTTTAAGATTGTACACTGCAGTCACAGCAATTAGCTCAGTGAATAGAGAGCAAGAGAGACAAAGAGGGACGTATAGAGAAGAATAGAGTGACAAAGAGGAATGCAGGACGGGGACCTGCGGCCATTGTGTCTTAATACAATATCTGACTTCCTTTAGATGCCAGACACCACAAACACACACAAGCACATACATGAGAGTTGAATAGCAGGCAGCGAGGCACCAGCCCAACTTCCTCTGGAGATGGAGACGATGGAGACACAGGGAGAGAGAGAGAGAGAGGGAGAGAGGGAGGGAGAGAGAGAGAAAAAGAGAGAGAGAAAGAGAGAGAGAGAGGGAGGCTGGGTCCAAGCTACAGTCTCACACTCATTTGAGTTCAGACCTCTGGACACAAACTGTGCTCTAATCTGTCTGCTGCTGGACTGACACTCTAACTTTAATTAACTTTAATTAACTCAACTTTCTCTGTTCATTTATCCATCCCTCTCTCTCTCTATCTCTCTCACTCTCTCTCTCGTTCTGTGGCTATCTGAGTATCCGCTGAGAGCCTCTGAAGCTTAACTTGGACTTCAACACTCCAGACTGGAGAGTGGTTATAATTCACTGTAAACTACTGGGAGACACATCTGGACCTGTGCTACTAAATCACACATAAAACTTCTCCTGTTGCTGCTCACTGAGCGGGAGTGCCTTGCTCAACAACCGCTGCTGCTGAGGAAGAAGAAGAGGAAGAAGAAGAGAAGAAGAAGAAGAGGAGGAGAGAAGCCAGTTTACCTACTTTACTCAAGTTTTTGAGGCTGTAATCTCCACATCGCGCTTGCTGCATCCTAAATCAGGTAAAAAGTGTGTGTGTGTGTTTGTTTGTGTTCATTTGTGGCAAGTGGATTATTTAACGCAACATAAGGTCTCCAACTTTAATTTAGATGTTTATTTTAAAGCACTAAATATTCACTAACAGATTCACTATCACCAATTTCAAGCATTTAAATTTAATCAATCACCTGTTCACCTCTGAAACTGCATTTTTTTTAGACTTCTGTGGGACTCATATTGGTTAAATTACACCAATGCATCGTTCAAACTGTTGAGGAACTTTAAATGAAGACAATAGAAGTAATAAAAATGTGCAAAGACAGCAAACCTTTAACAGATTTAACTGTGTGAAGCTGGGGTCAGAAAAAAGCTGCTGTCATCACAAATTAAGCAACTTTCTGATGTCTGACCAAATCAGTTGAGTTTCATCAGGACAGACAGGTGTTCAACTGGAGTTTAAGGAGGTGTCGCTAACTTTAAAGGACAAGTTCACAGTTTTTTCAAGTCTTAACACAACTGCAGATGCCCAGATGTAACGGTGTAATCATTCCTCCTGTTCATACTGTTTATTAAAAGATCCTTTCAGTATAAGTGATAGGGGGGCAAAAACAAATTTAAAAAGTTAATCTGAAGCTTATATGGGCCTTCAACAGTCTGTGTTCATCATATAAAGTGGATATCTGCAACATTTTCAGTCTGTTTAGCATCAAATTCCCTCTGTGTGTTTCTCAGGACAGTGTTTTCCTGTTGAGCTGCCTGTGGTGGAAGTATAGAAACAAAAAGAGGAAATTAGCCACTAAAACAACTGTAAAGAAATCTACTTGATTTGGCTCATTTAGACGCCAAAAAGTTTCACATGAGCTTGCACAGAAGGAGGACTGTGGATTTTGGCAGCAGTCCTTTACATTGTAAGTGTATTATGAAGGGATTTTCTAATAACAACATGAGTGCTTATTTGGGCTCCTGATTGTTGTTTTAAGACAGATTTGAAAACTTGTGAACGTTTCCTTTAATAAGATGGCAAATAATGTCTCATTGCTCCCTGTGTTAGAATAGATTACACCTTAAAATGTTAAAATGAGTTGACAAGAAACAAAACAAACCTCTCCTAAAAATCTACTAAAAGACAAAAATATAAACTTTGAGGAATTATATTTAAACAGATTTATTTTGGTGGGTTGGAAAAGCTTGTGTGTGAAAGTGTGAAGGTGAAGAAAAGTGTTAATCACTCAGTTCAGGTAATTTAATGTCTAAGATCACACTTAAAATTTGAATATCATCTAAATTAATTTACAGATTTAGTTTTTTTTAAAGTTTTTTTTTATGTATATGTCAGTTTTTTCTCTAAATTCGACTCCCCTTCTTTTGATGGATGCCTTACGTTTTTATCCTGTTATAAATATAAACACTTATAATTGCTGATTATTAATAGTGTTAAGTTATAAATATTTTTTTATCGGATTGAAAACATCCTCGGGTCAGAGTGATATCAGCCGTCCATCCTTTATTATTGTAAACCTACAGCGGAAAGAGAAGTCATTTGTGTGTGTGTGTGTGTGTGTGTGTGTGTGAGTGTGTGTGTGTGTGTGTGTGTGTGTGTGTGTGTGTGTGTGTGTGCATGTGTGTGCCCGTTATCAAGACAGGATGCAGAACAATACTGAGTGCTGGATAACGGGCACAGACACACACACACACAAACACACACACCAGCACATACACACACATGCACAAAAAGGTCAGGCGAAAGTCTATACAAGGAAGTAATATTGTTATTAATGATGCTGGGAGCACTTGTGAACGACATAAATACACACACACACACACACACACACACACACACACACACACACACACACACACACACACACACACACACACACACACACACACACACACACACACACACACACACACATACACACACAAACACACACACACACAGTGAGTTCAAAGCGTTTTGGGTTTCTCAATAACAGGATGGGAGGGGCAATAAATGCTTTAAGAAATAAATGCACAATCTAAAAAACTATCTTTGATTCGAGACTCTTCAGATTTCACAAGATGTCGTCCGAATGTCTCTTTTTCCCTGCAGGCAGATAAAGTTCAGCTTATCGCACTTCTTCATCTATAATCAGGACAGATTTGAACAATGCGGCTTTTGAAACAAACTCCCAAATGAAACTGAAAATGCTCAGAAGGGTTAAATGTTGAAGATAAATGACAGACACAGAAATGGCAGTGACGTGTGATCTGTACTCTGTGGTTAAAGACTAAATGAGTGGGACTAATTCTGCATTTAAAGTTATAATATTGAAGATTTTCATTAAATAAATGCCTTATAAGTCACAATCTATTACTGAATGAGGTAGCAAAACAGCCACTTAGCCTATTAGCTTGCTGATAAAAGCTCTTGCATTACTTTCTCGCCATGCATTCAAATCACAACAGATTCACTCTTGTAGAGATATGGGTGACAAAACAATACTCTCACTTCAGCTGCAGTTTCATTGCTCCAAAATATATGATTAATTCTGCATTTTTAAGTTATAATATTGAAGATTTTCGTTATAAGTCACAATCTATTGCTGAATGAGATAGCAAAATAGCAACATAGCCTATTAGCTTGCTGATAAAAGCTCTTGCATTTGTAGTTTTATGATTATTACGAATCAGGGGTCGGATATGGGTGACAAAACAATACTCTCACTTCAGCTGCAGTTTCATTGAGGCTACAGTTTAATAGCTCCAAAACATACATGCCTATTAGCTTGCTGATAAAAGCTAGTTTTATGATTATATGTCTCGTCATGCATTCAAATCAAAAGCGGTGATCACATTCCTTTGTGATTAATTGCCTGTTAATGTGCATTTAAGGCAATAAAGTTTTTTTTTAAAAAGCGGTGATCACAACAGATTCGCTCTAGGTGACAAAACAATACTCTCACTTCAGCTGCAGTTTTATTGAGGCCACCGTTTCATTGCTCCGACAAGCAGCTTCTCCCATTAAATTAAACTCCGACTCCTCAGAAGTGGAAGTGTGACGTTCAGTTAATTCAATTATCTGGTGCAGCAAGAGACGTGACACAGAAAGCGGCGACACCCTATTTGGGTTTTCGGCAGTGAGGCATGGATGTATAAAGAGAACTGGATACAGGAAGAGTGCCAGGCTTTGACATAGTGGTCAAGCTGTGTAATTAAAATGTCATGTGATGCTTTATGGCCCAAAAAAAAGACTTGTTCCCATTGACTTACATTGTGAAAGAGGTGTCTGTTTAAGCAGTGGATGCATTTTTTTATTCATTTCACTATCAGAATTTGATCCTTTTGGTCCAAACACATTTCAAAAGTCTAGAAAAGCTGCATGACTGAATCGTTTCAGGCCTAAATCGGAAGGGGGAAGTTATAGTGAGCACACTGTGGGCACATTGGGCACAGTTTGTCTTCAGGAAGTGGCATTTTTGGCTTCATGCAGCACTGAGCAACGTTGACAGGATTTAATGGAGACCCGCCTCTGACGCTGTATCCTGTTCTTTTTATCCATAGAGTGAAATTGAGTGAAGTCCAAAAACACACCTGTAATCACTGCTTAATGTGGTATAGTCCCACCAAAGAGAACCAAGCTGAGATCTTTAAGATTGCAACTTTAAAGTCTCTCCCTTTCACTCAATAATGAGTTTCCTTTTATTGTTCCTTCATGTGGATTTTGGAGCTCTATGGTGCAGAGGTTGTTTTCACATGCATCTGCAGAAGAGAGGGAAAGGGGGGGGGGGGGGGGGGGGGGGAGTTCTCTGTGCTCACCTTAAATCTCAACTTGATTTCAGCCCTGTCTCCAAGATTACATTCACAACTCCTGTGCTTATGATTGAGCTCTTATTTTAAAGCACTTTACATTTTAATCTTTCATTTGCACTCTATGTCCTTTTAATGATTTTAAAGCAAATCATTATTTTATCCTGCAATCTTATATTTAATGCTCTATTCTAGCATTTTATTTCTCTCTTTCTATTTTTCTGTACTTTGTTTTTATTAGTGTGTGTGCGTGTGTGTGTGGGTGTGTGGGAGGGGTGGGGGTGTTAATTGTATGTTTTAATGTTTCTCAAATTGCATGTTTGTCTGGCACATTGAGTTGAGATTGTGTATGAAATGCGCTATATAAATAAAACTGCCTTGCCTTGCCTTGTGCTCACCTTAAATCTCAGCTTGATTTCAGCCCTTTCCTCAAGATTATATTCACAACTAAACTTGAAACCTGCAGCAGCTAGAAAGGATGATACTGAATGTTTGAGTGAAATGTTAAATATTAAATAAACTCTAATAACACTTTCTGGTTATGTTGAGACACTGGCAGCATTTGATAAAGATCAGAGAAAGATTGAGTCTTGGTTTAATAAGAAAACAATCTGCAACATGTTTATTAATAGTTAAATGAAACCAGAATTCATCACTAATCTTACCCAGAGTGCTTTAGTTGTCTAAACTTAACCGCAGGACCCAGGATCTGAACCCGTGTCTTGTGGCGTCAGAGTCCTGATTCTTCACTTGTGTGTCCTCCATCCACCCTAAACTCCCCCCGCCTTGACTTCAGAGCGATAAATTAATTAACGCTTCACTCATTTAGGCAGAGATCATGTTTGGTTAAGTTATATATAAGACATAATTTACAGTTACATAAGTGTGATGTTGAAACCTGAAGCCTTTAAAGGACTTTTCAGAGGACATATATTTAGATTTAGAAGATATTTGCATTTTTATAGATTATGAATATCTCAGTCAAGCTGTAGATGTAATATTAAGATTTTTTAAATTAGGTTAATTGAACATTATTTGTAGGAGAAAGCAAAAAGAGGACATTATAGCACACGGTTAAACAACTAACATGGCAACAGGTTGATTTCTTTAATATCTGGGTATGGCATCAATTCATTTGGCCACATCTGCTCAGCTATTAGTGATGTATTTTGCATTTTTGTCCTTTTTTTTAGTGGTGCATCTTCCTTTTCTACTATCGATATCATAACAAAATCTCATAAATAGAAAATGCAGAATGAAATCCAGCTATAAGACTTACTGTACATCTTATTTCAGTAAATATAACCTGTATAGTAGTCTAAACAAACCCTTAGCATATAAAGATACAGTCTAGATTGAGCAGTTTCATGCCTTTAAACAGCTAATATTAACCTTCATGTCGTCCTCTCGGGTCAAATTGACCCCGTCTGTTTTGACTGTTCCTTCTTTCCTACCTTCCTTCCTTCCCTCTGTCCTTCCTTCCTCCCTCCCTCCTTCTCTCTTTCTTTCCTTCCTCTCTCTTTCCTCCCTTCCTTCTTTCCTTCTTCCATCCCCCTTTCTTACTTCCTTCTGGCCTTCCTTTCCTTTCTCCCTCCCTCCCTCACTCCTTCTCTCTTTCTTTCCTCCCCCTCCCTTCCTTCTTCCTTCTTTCCTCCCTTCCATCCTCCCTCACTCCTTCTCTCTTTCTTTCCTCCCCCTCCCTTCCTTCTTCCTTCTTTCCTCCCTTCCATCCTCCCTCCCTCCTTCTCTCTTTCTTTCCTCCCCCTCCCTTCCTTCTTTCCTTCTTTCCTCCCTTCCATCCTCCCTCCTCTCTTTCTTTCCCCCCTCCCTTCCCTCTTTCCTTCTTTCCTCCCTTCCATCCTCCCTCCTCTCTTTCTTTCCCCCCTCCCTTCCTTCTTCCTTCTTTCCTCCCTTCCATCCTTCCTTCCTTCCCTTCATTCCTTCCTCCCTCCATCCCTCCCTCCCTCCCTCCTTTCCTTCCTTCCTCCCTCCCTCCTTTCCTTCCTTCATCCTCCCTTCTTCCTCCCTTCGAGGACAACAGGAGAGTTAAGCCAATATTAAGAACAAGAAGTTGAACTTTTCCTTAACAAATACGAAAGACTTGTTGACTCACAACAGTCGCTGCTTTGACTAAACCATGTTGGAGCTCAGATTTGGCATACAGATAACCTTGCAGAAGAGTAGACAAAAAAAAAAAAAAGTTATTAAAAGAAGTAAAAGAAGTAACTGCCATGGGCTTAAACTTTTTTTTTATTCAACGCCGTCAGATTACGTCACAACAACAACTCTACTAAAAGAAACAAAAAACAAACTGTGAGAAAATTTCTTCTCACAGAGTCATGAATACCAAAATCAGTGTGTCATTCAATATGACAATGCACTAAGGAAACCTCCACCAGGACAAATAATTACCTTTAAGCCCCACGAATTGTTCAAGGGAAGAAAAATCATCAGGTTTTTTTCCAGCGTAATGAACACATCAGTCTCCGGGAACCGCTACACAAGATTTATACTGTCAGTTATGTTTGTATTTTACAGAGAAGTAGTAGAAGTTATACAATGCATAAACAAGAGGCTGTGTGTGTGTGTTTTGGTGTGTGTGTGTTTGGTGTGTGTGTGTGTGTGTGTGTGTGTGTGTGTGTGTGTGTGTGTCAGCAGTGTGTGTTTACAGTAGACGTAGTTTTTCCTTCCCCAGAGACAGACTCAGAGGGGAGTGTGGGAAAGTGAGAGTGAAGCTAAACTCAGACACGGGCACAGACGTTTTTATGAACGGGGTCGGAGGGGGGGGCACAGGGTCACGGGGTCACAGGGGGTGAAGATAATAGAAGTGCTCCACCAAAAAAACAAGATAACAGTAACAATTGGGATCAACTGTATTCTTCAATAGCAGATTATTTTCTTTAAGGGAATATTACTTTCTTCTTTTGAGCTGCCATGAAAACTGGAAAAAACATGACTTCCTGAAAGCACCACGGAGGTGAAATTTAAATCCAGTGCCTTAGATATTCTCGCTTAGATATTATATACATAGTCTTGTACCTTTATTATTACAGAATATACAGAATAAAGCACCAACTTGTTGTGTGATAGTTTGATTTAAATTTATCAGTTGTGTTTTTTCCCTGCAGGTCAGAATAAAGTTTTGTTGAATACGGTCGTTTAGCCTCATTAGGTTAAAGCTAATTTAAACTTTTTACTTCAGGGTCGCCCACATGCAACATGTACAATCAATGGGAGACTAATTAAACCTGCACTCAAGTCTTTGTTTCACATCCCACAGTCACAAATCCAACACATATTCTCTCATATTCTTCATGTCCATGCAGCCCTATACTTCAGATTACTGTAATTATTTGAATGCAAGTGAATGTAAATTTGAATATTTCCAAGTTTTTGCATTATTATCTTGCAAAATCAATCAATCAATAGGGAACTAATTAATTGTGTACCTCTTTAACATCACATATTCTCATATTCTCCATGTCCATGCAGCCCTATGCGGTAAATTAGTGTAAACATTTGAATGCAAGTGACTGTAAATATGAAGTTTGCAGGAAAAGACCTACATATGTGAGAACAAGGTATAAATCCAAATGCACACCTTTTTGACCAATTTAACATGCTATACTTACACTGCATTCATTTACATGTTAGTATATATAGACATGTTTGGTGCATTGATTGCAGCAGAAAAGACAGGCTGCCTCTTTTTTGAACTTCTCTGCTTTTCACATTCTGGGTTAATGTTAATCATGAACATGTCAGTGGAAGTGTTTGAGTGTTAATAAACTTATTTTGTTGAAATAAAACAGAAATATGACTAAATTTGAACATTTCTAAGTTTTATATGTGAGAATCCAAGTCACGTTGGTTTGTTCTCAAAAATAGTTTATTATAGTTATTATCTTGCAAAATGAAGTTTGCAGCCAGAAGGAAGTTTACAAAACTGCACATCTTTTTTTGACTGATTTAAAAACCATACTTTGATTACATTAATTAATTAGTATATAGTGTGGTTGGTGCATTGATTGCAGCAAAAAGCCTTTTTTCTGAGCTTTCCTTAAAATGTTCTTCTGCCTTTTCACCTATTTTTGGAGCTTTCCCTCATTGTGTGTACGTAAATCACAAATATGACCAAAGTTTGCGTGTTCATACAACTTCTTTGTTGAAATATAACAGAAAGGGACGCGCAGGTGGTCGAGTGGTTAGAGTGCATGCCATGTGCAGCCGACCCCGGTTTGAATCCCGATCGGAGATCCTTTGCTGCATGTCACCCCGTCTCTCTCCCATGTTTCCTGTCTGTCTACTGCTTAATAAAGGCGTCTATGCCGACACAATCTTTAAAAAAAAAAGAAATATAACATAAATTAGTTCATGAAACTTAATCTCATGAACTAATGAATGCACAAACTGACCCACATAAACCAGTTGCAGCCATTAAAACCAGTCGGCTCTGTTCTCCAGGTGAATCTTCAGGTACCTGCAGAGCGTCGGCTGAGTGATCTGAGCTGAGCTGTGATTGGTGATGGCTGACTGGAGCCTGCTGGGAAACTTCCTGGAGGAAGTGCAAGAACACTCTACCTCCATTGGCAAGGTATCGCACAAGAATACACACACATATAAACACACACACACACATATATATACACACACACACACACACACACACACACGCTGGATGCCAGGCAGCGAGGCACCAGTCTGACTTCCTCTGTACATTGTGCTCATATACACACACTCAGAATAAGTTAAACATTAATATATTTCCGCACCATCCTGTTTATTCCAGGTATTCCAGTCGCTGCTGTTTGAGTCTACCGATAATAAATTAACTTTATGTTTCTTCTTAACATCTTAAAATCCTTCACTAACTGTTTAAATACAACCACCAGAGATTATTCCTCTTCACCTTCAGGTCGTCCTCCCAGGTCAAATTGACCCCGACTGTTTCTTCTTTCCTTCCTTCCTTCCTTCCTTCTCTCTTTCTTTCCTCCCCCCTACCTTCTTCCTTCCTTCTTTCCTTCCTCCCGTCTTCTTTCTTTTCTCCCTCCCTCCTTCCTTCCCCTTCCTTCCTCCTCTCTTTCCTCCCCCCTACCTTCCTCCCTTCCTTCTTTCCTCTGTCCTTCTTTCCTTCCTCCCCCCTACCTTCCTCCCTTCCTTCATTCCTGTGTCCTTCTTTCCTTCCTCCCTTCCTCTTTCTTTTCTCCCTTCCTCCTTCCCTCCTTACTTCCCTTCCTTTCTCCCTCCCTCCCTCCCTCCCTCCTACCTTCCTTCTTTCCTCTGTCCTTCTTTCCTTCCTCTTTCTTTTCTCCCTCCCTCCTACCTTCCCTTCTTCCTTCCTTCCTTCCTTCCTTCTCCTTCCTTTCTTCCTTTCCTTCCTTCCTTGACTCGAGGGTAACAGCAGGGTTAATTACACATTTTTGATTTTCATTCATCATATTAATCCCCATATTCTTTGAGTGCTTACTGTTTTTGTTGTGTGTTTTTTTTAATCTTTCTTCACAGGTGTGGTTGACCATCCTGTTCATCTTCCGTATCCTGGTGCTTGGGACTGCTGCTGAGTCCTCTTGGGGTGACGAACAGGAAGACTTCGACTGCGACACTGAACAGCCAGGTTGCGAGAACGTCTGTTATGATCAAGCCTTCCCTATAGCGCATATACGATACTGGGTAAGACACATTACAGTTACACCAACTACACTGGGTGACGAAGATGTACTGGGAGTGTTGTATAATATTTTTCCACCCTCTCGTTTGTTAATTGGATGGACAGAGTATAAAGAGCACTTAATATAAAGCTCTCCAGTCGACCGTCACCATCCAGTACAACCTCAATAATAAACATACAGTAGAATTATCACCTTTCTGATAATGTTAACAGAAGATGAACATTTATAAGCTGTGTAATGCTGAATTTATGGCAGAGTTATATTGCACAGGTATACCTTATAAAGTGCTCAGTGAGTATATACACACACTATAAACACTATTATAAATATCTAAAATAAACTTTTTCCGATGCATTCAGGGAAACTCCTACATCTGAGTTTCATGCACTGCAAGAATCAACATCTTAATTAAAGTTTAATCTTGCAGTACTGACTTGTTCTTTATGTTTGAGCTTCACTAATCTTAAATTTAAAGGGTTAAAATGTGAAAATAAACGTATGAATAACTTGCACACATTCTTTATTTGTGGACCCAGCATCAAATTTCTGCTTTTAATCCATTTTGAGAGGATTATGATAAAAATGTCTAAGTGGTGTAACCATAAAAACTTTGTACCAAATAATTCAACTTGCTTAAAAACAGTAAATAGTCAATGAAACATCATATCAACTAGTTTGGCATGATCTTACATTATAACTTTTATATTAAATAAAGCTAATGGAATACAATTGTTCTAAATATTACATTTAATCTGGGTAACCATGGAGATCAGGAAACATTTACAGTCATTATTAGTATAAGTCCACTTAAATACACTGTAGGTGGTATTAATATTTATCATTCTTTTGTGGTTACACCATTTGACATTTTCAGGAGCATTCAGTCTTACTTTTGGTTAAAAAATGGTCCAAATGTCATTTCAACATTTCAAGATATTTTTGAATCACTCGTCTTGCCAACCCTTATTTATCACTGACCCGTTTACTATAAACACCATAAATATCTCAAATAAACTTTCTCTGATGCTTTTAGGTAAACTTTTACTGACTGGTCCTTTAACTTTGAGTTCCACAAACCTTTAAATTTAAATGTTTTTTAATTATAAATCTGTATAAATGTCTCCACAGGTGCTCCAGATAGTGTTTGTGTCGACTCCCAGTTTAATCTACATGGGCCACGCCATGCACATCGTCCGCAGAGAAGAGAAGGCGAGGGCCAGAGAGGAGGAAGAGGGAGATGGAGGAGGGAGAGAGGACGATCCAGGAGGGGGAGAAGGAGGAGGAGGAGGAGGAGAAGGAGGTGGTGGTGGAGAGAAACATGAGAGGAGAGAAGAAAAGGATGAAGGAAAGGAAAAAAGAGAAGGTGCATCAGTAGGTCGAGTCCGTCTGAAGGGGGCGCTGCTGCAGACTTACGTGATGAGTATACTCCTACGAACCATCATGGAGGTGAATACGACGGTTTTAGCATCTTTAAGCTCATTGTTTTGATTTGATTCTTCATTGACAGTTTGATTCAATCTCTAAAAGGATAAATCCACATTAAAATACTCAGCGTCAAACAGCTGGCAGACAGTTAGGGACTAGTGTCATCCTCCTCCCCTCCTCCCTTCCTTCCTTCCGTCTGTCCTTCCTCCCGCCCTCCTTCTCTCTTTCTTTCCTTCCTCTCTCTTTCCTCCCTTCTTTCCTTCCTTCCTTCCTTCCTCCCTCCCTCCCTTCTTCCCTCCCTCCCTCCCTCCTTCCTCTCTCCCTCCTTCCTTCATTCTTTCCTCCCTCCCTCTTTCTTTCCTCTGTCCTTCTTTCTTTCCTTCCTCCCTTCTTATTTTCCTTTTTCCCTCCCTCCCTCCCTCCCTCCCTCCTTCTTTCCTCCCTCCCTCCTTCCTTCCTTTCTCCCTCCCTCCCTTCCTTCCTTCTTCCTCCCTTCCTCCCTTCTTCCTCCCTTCCTCCCTCTTTTCCTTCCTTCCCTCCTTCCTTCCTTCCTCTTCTTCTTCCTCCCTCCCTCCATCCATCCTTCCTTCTTTCCTCCCTCCTCCCTCTTTTCCTTCCTCCCTTCCTTCCTTGACTCAAGGACAACAGGAGGATTAAGAAAGTGGAACATTTAGCAGCAGAGGAGTCAGATATTTTTCTGAGGAGGTGGTGAAGACCAAACCAGAGCTCGAAGTAGACTGAATATTAGCCTTAAATAATCGCTGATGCTGCTCTGTGTCTGCTGGATGTAAAAAGACATTCAGATAATTACCTTTTTTATTACAACCTGGACCTTATTTCTAGCATAAAATACGATCATTTACTCACCCAGACAAATTTGGTGTCATTTGGAGTCGTTCGGACGAAATTAGCTCCAGTGATGCGCTGCGTATATCTGTCTAATGCGAGTACATGGGGCACCGAAGCACAGCCTCTATATAACGCATTATCTGCCGTGAAACTAGTTAATTTCACCATGATATGATACGTGATACGTTAGCGCTATTCCCCTCCGAGCCGTGGTGGCATGTTATCAACATCCGGGGTCTGTAGGTCGACCTACTAACCTCTGATCTGGATGATGTCATTTCTGAACGTCTCTACCACAGCCCGGTTTATCATTGAGTGGAAATCCTCCAGTGTTGTGATACAGACGTTTATTGACACATCCAGACGCGTATCTCCTGGCCTCACATGCCACCACGGGCAAAAAATACAGATATTAATCAAAGTAAACTTACAGAAACTGAGGCAAAAAGAGAAATTGAAGTAAAAGAAAGACAGCTGTGAAAAAAAAGTAACTTACAGTAATTGAATGTTGAAGTTGAATGTCACTGACTGTGATTGGCTATCCATACAGGTGGTGTTTCTTTGTCTGCAGTACTTCCTGTATGGGATCTTCCTCCATCCTCTGTACGTCTGCAAGGTAAAAAAACCCCAAATATATTAAGCATTATTTTAAATTAAAGGAATAATTCAGACCTGCAGTCATTCTCTCTCTCTCTGTCCCCCCCCCCCCTCTCTCTTCTCTCTCAGGCCTGGCCGTGTCCTCATCCAGTGAACTGCTACGTCTCCAGACCGACAGAGAAAAACGTCTTCATAGTCTTCATGTTGGCTGTGTCGGCGGTCTCTCTGGTCCTCAGCGTCCTCGAGCTGAATCACCTGGCGTGGAGACACTGCTTCAGGTGAGGAGGCTGCACAGGCTCAGTCTCAACATCCTCAAATTTAATTCTGGATTAGGATTGGCTCAGATTTAAGATGAATGTGAAAACAGATTCTCTACATGCATCATCAGTAACAAGAAGCAAATCTCATTTTTGACACTTGCTTTGTGACTTAAAATGGACTTTAGTGTCTTATGAGTTCCCCAAATGTTATGAAAGTGAACTGCTGGAGTCTTTTAAAGATGTAAAACCAGCGTGAGGGAATAAAGAAGGAGACAAAGTCACGTTATGGTGCTTTGGGTTTAAGTTATTGGTTATTAGTCAACACTGAAAGGTATTCATATGTAGGCTAAAGAGAAATAAGGATTTGTGTTTCTTGTGAAGGTAAAAAGGCTCTTTGTGTTAGGATGTAAACAAAGCTCTTACAACATCTTAAGAGGCACATTTCCGACCCGTATGAGTCCTGCAACTATTTTAAGCCTTCAGTGATTCAGCTTTTACTTCCTAGAATTAAATATAAAGGCCAAACTGCTTGAGAGACGCAAGTCCGGCAGAACTGAGACGTGACTACTGCATACATACCTCTTCTGAGTATGATCAGCTGACTTCAAGTACTTTTAAAACTTAATATCTGCCTTACTGATGGGTTGTTCAGATGTTGTCTTGTCATCATTTCACAACATCATTCTGTCTGTCTTAAAACAGTCAGGAGCCTAAATGAGAACTGAAACCTGTTTTTGTGGCTGTAATTATTCCTCCTGTTCATACCGACCGTTAAACCGTTAAAATGAAAAGTGATGGAGGACAAAACCCACCGTGTAATTAACCCTCCTGTTGTCCTCGAGTCAAGGAAGGGAGGAAGGGAGGGAAGGAAGGAAGGGAAAGAAGAAGGAAGGGAAGGGAAGGGAAGGGAAGGAAAGGGAAGGGAAGGGAAGGGAGGGGAGGGGAAGGAAGGATGGAAGAAGGAAGGAAGGAAGGAGGGAGGGACGGAGAAAAGAAAGAGGAAGGAAAAGTTGATCTGAAGCTAATATGAAGTTTCAGCCGTCCAAATGAATCAAATCAAGTCTTCATGTTTCAACGTTAGTGTTTTTGGTGCCAAAGTCTCTTTTTGTTACTATACTTCCACCACAGCTCAACAGGAAACACTAAGAGAGAATTTGATGCTATAAAGACTGTAAATGTGTCTGATATCACTTAAAATGACTAACTCACACTGATGAAGCTGAATAGAAGCTGATCATCTACTTTTAAATGACTGTCTGGACACACTGTGGAGATCTTTTAAAAGTCAGTATGAACAGGAGGAATGATTACAGCCATGATAAAGTGTTTCACTGTTCACATGGGCTTCACTAATTTAATTCTTTATACCAAAAATTGTATCAAACTCTTCATTTCAGGAAATTAATCCACTCCAGGAAGGCCGCCACTCCTGCTGAAGCTTCGCTGAGCCGCCAGCTCTCCATATCTCCTCCACCTCCATCAACGCCACCTCCAGATTTCAGCCAATGTGTGACCGGCTCCTCGCACTTCCTGCCGCTCCCTTTCCCCAACCATCATTTAGCTAACCAACAAAACTCAGACAACATGGCCACCGAGAAGCACAAAATGGCCTCGTCTGCAGAAAACGAAAACAACCTCCAGATGAACTGCTACTCGGCCGAATGGCAGAAGAGCGGCAACGGTCAGATGAAAGACGAAGATTACCTGAGGTCCGACATTAGCGGCTACAGCCCAGCGAGCAGGGACATCAGCTGCCCTCAGATCCAAAATGGAGGCCCAGATAGGATCTTGCCTTACTCTAACGGAGGGCTCTGCCTGAAGGACAAACGCAGATTGAGCAAAACTAGCGGAACGAGCAGCCGAACGAGAGCCGACGACCTTTCTGTTTAGAAATAAGACAGAAACAGACAGATTTTAACTACTCACACACACACACACACCCGTATGACCTTTATATTCACACACATGCACATAATACATATCACTACACACAGCCTCCATTTAATCCTGACTGTGCCTTGCTCTGTTTGGCTCTCACTGCTTTTAAAATGTGTCTTTTCGAGTCCGCAAATTGATCAAAAAACTACTTTTTCTGCCATGTGGAGGCCTTAAACAGCCAATAGGAGTGTGACTGACACATCATGTGACCTGAGCATTGATCAATTTAAGATGGCGACTATACATACTTGTTTTAGTCTGAAGAAGAACAAAGTGCTCGAAATGTCAATCTTGATATCTCATTAAAATTACATCTGCATTGGGAGCTTTCTTTCTGCCTCACGTGGCCTTAAAAAGACTCAGATGGAGAACATGAAGATGACAGCTGATGCAAAGACACTGGAGCTCGTCAGATTGCGCTCTCCATTTCATTTTCCTGGAGAATAAAAAGCAAACCAACCTGTTTCCTGTCTGCCAAAAGCTTTTATACCTTGTCACCTGATGTCTGTGGCCAATCAGGGAGCGTCTCTGCAATTAGTGCCACTTTGACCCAGGTGTCCATCTCCTTTCATTTGGAGTTAAAAGGTTCAATATTAATCAAATGTATCCTCTCAAAAGGCAAAGCATACATATTGTTAGTGAGGTTAATAAATAAGTTTCTTTGGAAGTGACAAACAAAAATAGAAGAAGAAAAGATAGTTTAAAGGGGAAGTACACTCCTCCTTCTTAAAGGGTTGGTCAAGGAATTAAAATCCCCCCTACAGGAAACCTGTGTGAGCAGAAAGACTAAACACACACAAGTGAACAAGCATTTCTCAAAACATCACAAGTTCACTGCTTCCTCTTCACATACATACCAACACCAACTCCAGGAAATAACATATTGGAAATGGAGAACGTAGTCGCCATAGTAACAATGTATGGCTATTCTGGTCACTCTCCTGGGATAAAATCTTGCATCTTGACGTGAAGTTTGAAACCTTGAAGTACCGGTAACTACGGCAACCTGCCATCCAGCTGTTGCTACAAGCTGAGCTGCACATCTGGAACAAAGCTGATCATTATGTTTTAATCACAGTGAAATCAACCAAAGTGCCGCTCTAACTGATGGTTTAGACTTCAACTTTATACAGCTGCAGCTTCACAATCTGCATAATCTGTCATACAATGTTCATATTTCACATCTTGGCTTTGGACACCGGTGTAGAAATGACGAATATGCAACGTTTCTCCTATATTAATAACCTCAAACTGATGGTAAATGTGCAGTAATTCAGCCAAAGATTCACTTTTTACTTTAAGAGAAGCTTTCATCTTTATACAGCTGCAGCCTCACAGTCAGCTTAATGTGTTATACAAGATCAACTCTCATTTTCATATTTTTCTTTCCTGACATCGGTGTAGAAATGACGAATATGAGTCAGATGCTGCAACTTTAAGCAAATGTTCCCTTCAAACTACAAACATTTTAACTGATTATAAAGGTTTAGGTCACCCAAAACTAACCATAATAATAATAATGATGATAATAATGATAATAATTAACTTTATTCTAAAGCACCTTTCCGAACCAAAGTTATAAGGTGCTTCACATAATACGATATTAACAGAATAAAAACAATAGTCAAGCATAAAGAGATGAAACATTAATAGGATGACTTCTAACCTTCGTCTAGCATTGCTCTACTCTTGACAAGCTGCAGCCCTTGAATCTACCCAGGAAATTAAAAACTGAGCCTTTTATATTTGGGAGTTATGACACTGATGGTGTTTGAAACCTGATGCCTGAAACTAGATGCCTCCAGTAACCGTGGAAACTGTGGAAAGTCTGCTCACTCGTCTTAGAGCAGGGGTGTCAAACTCAGGAAGTGGGCTGGACCATTAAAACCATTCCTAAAATATAGATATATAGATAAATATAAAATATATACTTTCCTATAATTAACCATCTACTTATAAAATCTATTCATACATTAGTCTTTAAAATCTGAATCACTTTGAAAGTCAGTTATCTCAGATCAGAAGCCTCGACTGTGAGAATATTGGTGCAATTTATTGAAATATTGGAATACATTTTCAGCAATTTTCCCGCCTTGTAAAGTCACCCATGGGTGCTGATTGGACTCCTTCGCTCTATGTTTGATGCCCCTGTTTTTAGAGTGTCGACTTCTTCATTTTCCCATGAGCCAACAAAAACAAAACTGGCATAATTCTGTGAAACTATTTTAATGCAAGCTTCTTTTCCTCGTCGTGTATACTTACTGTATTTCCAGGAATCTAATAACATGTTGAGCTTTAAGTTTGAAGTGCAGGACGACTTCCTGTTTAGAGACGTTAGTCCGAACCATTTCATCACTGGGAGAGAATGTGAAGCCTCTCGCCACCAGAGTGTTTTTACCTTATTACCCTTTGTGTCGTCCTACCGGGTCAAATTGACCCGTCTGTTTTGACTGTTCCTTCCTTCCTTCCTTCCTTCCTTCCTTCCTTCCTTCCTTCCTTCCTTCCTTCCCTTCTCTCCTTCCTTCCTCCCTCCTTTCCTTCCTTCTTCCTCCCTTCCTCCCTTCCTCCCTCCCTTCCTTCCTTCCCTCCTTTCTTCCTTCTTTTCTCCCTCCTTTCCTTCCTTCTTCCTCCCTTCCTACCTTCCTCCTTCCTTCCTTCCCTTCTCTCCTTCCTTCCTCCTTCCTTTCCTTCCTTCTTCCTCCCTTCCTCCCTTCATACCTTCCTGCCTTCCTTCCCTCCTTCCTTCCTTCCTTCCTTCCCTCATTTCTTCCTTCTTCTCTCCCTCCTTTCCTTCCTTCTTCCTCCCTCCCTTCCTCCCCTGACTCGAGGACAACAGGAGGGTTAAGTGTGAGACACCAAAGTCAGTTTGGATGACAGCCGGTGAGACTCTTGTGGTAATATCTCATTCTGACTATGATCTCTATCATCTGAAATATCGATTAACAGCTCAGCAGATTTCCTCACTTTTCCCCACGATATTATCAAGTGATTTAAAAGTGTTGAATACTTCTTATGTATTACTTTTGTATTTATTATTCTGGTTTAATAATGTGAATGATTTACTGTACATGTTTAACTCTCCTGTCGTCCTCTCGGGTCAAATTGACCCAAATTTTTCCATCCTTCTTCCCATCCTCCCCTCTTTCTTTGCTCTCTCCTCCTTCCTTCCTTCCTTCCTTCCTTCCTTCCTTCCTTCCTTGACCTGAGGACAACAGGAGGGTTAAAACAACTTTACAAACACTGTCAGTCTGTTCTGTCTCTCGACACTGTAACACACAGGTAAACTTTACAGACAGAACTATGAAAACACGTTATAGCCTGGAAGACGTCACCGGTTTGATTTCCAAAATCATGCAGCAACTATCTGGACTCTTGAAAGTTGAAATGTATTGCTAATATATATTTAATCAAACATGACTGCTTTAATATAAAGTACTGTTGTCACTGCTTGAACTGCGGGTGCAAAGTCCTTGCAGGTTTATTTGTTGATGTTGTTTTTTTGTTATGTTATAAGTTGGAAAAGTTTCTCTGCAGCATCAAGTTAATTCACTGTGTCGACTGAATATGGTTGTTTGAATATGATGCAGGCTAAATGTGTATGAATTAGCCATTTGTAACGTTAAATAAATTATTTTCTCAAATCAATAGTTGGTGTGCAGATTTTTAAGATTTTTAAGATTTTACTCAGGAGGGTTTTTCCCTCATTTTTTAATATTTAAAATGTTACTGAATACATATATTGATGTTTTTAATTCTTTGAAATCAATATTTTTTAATATATATTTAGTAAATAAATCATGGTGTGGGCTTATTTGGAGCACACGTGGGCTTAAATGGAGTCACAGTACCAATTAAACTCACTTTATTCATCAAATATATTTATTTTATATTCCAAAATCTACATGAACTAATGAATACATTTTACAATGAGAGATAAATGTTGCTTTATAAGAAATGATCCCCCTTATAAATCATGTCAGTATCCATGACAACACAGCTGAGCTTAGATTTTGGTGCTTAATGGGAACATTTACCCTAACAGCCGAAAACATTGGTTAGAAAATTAGAAAAGTCATCAAATATAATAAGTTACATTACTTTGATTAAGTACCTGAAATAGTTACATTACTTATTACATTTTAGATAAGATAAGATAGAGATAAGATTTTAGATAGAGTAACTAGTAATCTGTAACCTATTACATTTCCAAAGTAACCTTCCCAGCTCTGTTTATGTGCATGAATTAATAGAGCAGAAACACAACATATTTGTATTTAATTGTCAAAACAACGCAGCAGCCACAGCTGGATAAGCAAAAAGAAAACAAGGATTATTATTAAACAAGGGGGGGTGGTCGCCCACCTCGTGGCCCATTTGTTAAAAAAATGCATGCTAAAGTGCCCTCTCGGGAGCCAAAACGCGTGCTAAGGTGCCCTCCTGGGTGGCAAAAACATGCACTAAACTGCCCTCTTCAGTGGAGAGAACGTGCTGTATGTGCCCTTTTTTTTCTTTTCGCCCCCGCCCTTCAAAAAGTCTGCACGCCACTGTTTAAACATATCACTCTCCTCTAAAACAACATCAACCTGTAACTTGCAACTATAATTTAACTTGTTTGAGGTAAAAAAAAACAAACCCTCAGATTTGTTTATAATCCGTGCACACACATTTAAAAACAAACATGCCTGTGAAATCTTTCTATCTTTCATTACCTGAAGACTCTTAAAATGTCATTTCTGACCGACTGACTCAGTTCCTTCATCATAGCCGAGCTGGATATACGAGATATTCAGAGATACACAAGCTGATGTCAAAACAGTAAGACAGACAAGCTGCTGAGAAAGAATGTATATTTAAAGAGAGGGGCATCCCAAAAAAACTCATGCCTGGTTCCCATGGCAAACGTCCAGTTTTGAACAAGGACTGATGGAAGAATTCCCAGCAGGGTCATCTGAATATATCAGGAATGTTTGGGAACAGAAACAGTGCAGGGTTTCTGTTTCCTGCCGCCCCTCCTCACCCATCTGTGCATGGCAGAAATATTCAGACCACACAGCTTCATGCTTCATGACTGAATTATGCATCTTTATATTAGCTCCTAAATAACTCTGGCCATTATGTTGAGAGGCAAACTATTATTTATTTATTTATATAGCCTAGAAAACTAGCCGTCCTCTCTTCTGGCCACAACCGATCCAGTGATGTCACAGCAGGTGTTTCATATTTGACACTGCAAAGTATCACAACGATAAGGTAAGATATAAATGAGAAAAAAACATAAAGTTCACCTCCACCCAAAGTTACGTCTCCTCTTGTGTTCGAGCTTCTCTGTGCAGAAAGCATTTATCTTTGGCTGAAGGACGAAAGTTTCTCTGTGCTCGTTAAAAATCTGACTTCGAGAACATTATTTATGAAGTTACAACTAGTTTGGAGCCAGTTATTGTTACTTATTATCAGAGCAGAGTATTTTTCTTTTTTACATGTCTTAATAAATGTCTAGAAGGGGATCTTTACATTTAAAATGACAATAGAAAAAGGCAGGAGTAAAATGGAAAGAGAAAAAATTTAAAAGGCTTAAAATAAAAGTTAAAGGATAATGGAAAAACAGAAATATTCATATGGAAATGTGGAACATGTTTGTGTATTTAGAGCATTGTGGATGAAATAATGTATTGAAGCAAACTGATTCAACTAATTCAGGTTCAAATTAACAAAAGGACACAAATAATGTCAGGTATCAACTTGAGGTAGTAAGGCGTATGGATGCATGAATTTATGCAAATATTATCATTAAAAAAAGGAGTCAGTGTAAATTTAATAACCAGAAATGTTCATATGAAAACACTTATTTTAGCAGTAAAAAATATTCAACTTATACATTATTGAAACTAAATATTCAACCAAGTGTTTTCTGTCCTGTAATCACTAGAAAACTAAATGATTTCGGCCAAAACTGGAGAACTCTGTAGATAGTGGCGCCATCTTGTGGCTGAAGTGTGTAACTGCAGTGCTAAAACGACCAAACAGCACTAAGCTCTTCTTTTATTTTAGTCTGGTAGATTTAAACTCTTCACACACGTTAACCAACACAGAAGATAAAAGAATAAACCTGCATTTTTCCTCAGATACTTCATCACCAACTCACTGAGTAGTAATAAGAAAGAAATCATGAATGAAACATCGACACCAGGCTGACTGTACAGACACAAACAGAAGAACATCCTCCCTCCATTAAAAACTATTTACTTTAACCCTTGTGTCGTCCTACTGGGTCAAATTGATTGTTCCTTCTTTCCTTCCTCCTTTCCTTCCTTCCTCCTACCTTCCTTCCTCCCTTCCTTACCTCCTTCCTTTCCTTCCTTCCTCCTTTCCTTCTTCCTCCCTTCCTTCCATCTTCCTTCCTTCTTCCTCCCTCCTACCTTCCTTCCTCCCTTCCTTACCTCCTTCCTCCTGTCTTCCTCCCTTCCTTCCTCCTTTCCTCCTTCCTTCCTTCCTTCCTTCCATCCTTCCTTCCCTCTTCCTGCCTCCTTTCCTTCTTCCTTCCTTCCTTCTATCCTTCCTTCTTCCTCCCTTCCTTCCTCCCTTCCTTCCTTCTTCCTCCCTTTCTCCCTTCCTTCCTCCCTTCTTTCCTTCCTTCCTTCCTTGACTGGAGGACAACAGGAGGGTTAACATTGTGTGACCCAGGTTTGAAATGACACGTGCTTATGGTATCACTCACACTGTATCTGAGGACTTTCCTTTAGAGATATAAATACAGCTGACATATGACCCAAATACAGGATTATGGATGCCGAGCAGCTCTGTGTGTGTGTGTGTGTGTGTGTGTGTGTGTGTGTGTGTGTGTGTGTGTGTGTGTGTGTGTGTGTGTGCGTGTGTGTGTAGCACAGTTGGCAGGGATCATACAGAGACCTCAGTGTACGTCTAAGTTCATGTGAGGTGTTATGAAGCCACAGTCCGAGTATACTGTATGATGATGAGTGTCTACAAGCTTTACAACCTCAAAGTGATTCTTGAAGGTTTTCTGTGTGTCCTTTTGTTAATTTGAGCTTTTATTAAATCAGTTTGGTTCCTGTTATGCAGCAGGAAAAATAGGGTTAGATAAATCCCATTTTTGTGCCAATACTCATAAAATAATGTCTAATTATATGTTGTAGTTTCTTCTCTTGCCAACCAAAGTGTGTGGCTCACTCTGTTTTAATCTATCTATCTATTTTAATCTAGTAAAGGTTTTTGTTTGGTAATTGGTCCAGTTACATCACCTTGCTGTTGCCCTTGGTTACATGCATTTTATTGTGAAAGAGCCCACCGACACCTGATCTGATAATTACTCCACCTTCCTTTGACCAAGCTCCTCCCTTTTCTCCTTCTGCCTCTAAATCTCATCTTTGTTAGTCCATAGATTTACATAAATGACATTAGGATGATCTTCCTTTATGCAAACTTTCAATTTACAATTTATTTGTCTTTGACTCAAATGCTGCTCACATAAATGCCTCAACACTTTACTCAACTGAATCCCTCCCTGATACAAGTATTAATGTATTTTCAGACATTATTTATTTTTAAATCATTTCTTTGTTTCTTCTTCATCACGTTTCCCCTTAAGATGCTCCGATAAGTCCTCTTATAATAACCCCATTTATCTTTGAGGAAATCTATATATTAAAGAAAAGCTTATAGGTTTCAAGCTCCTTCTATCTGTAATAATTTACATTTAAATATAAATTATCTGTGTTTATTTGGCTTATTTAAAAATGGTTTATTCTGATATTTTAAAACACATTGCTTGTTATTCTTAAATATATTTAGTTAAATGTTAAATTATTGTGTTATGAGCATGTTTGTTTTGTTCTGTACAGCCTAAACATGCAATAAAGGTGCTGCTTATTATGATATGTTATGTTCCCCTTTTCATTTAACGCCTTATAATTTATTTTTATGTCTATTAATTGTGGAAAATCACTCTTAATAATAAATTATTACGTCATTGCTTCTGTGTCCTATTTCCTGATGTACCTGTTATGTGAACTGCATCCATTTCTCTTTCATTACAAAAGTGTCAGTGTTACAAAATGCTTTTTTTTTTAAATGATTGTGTAACTCCTCACTCTGACCACCAGGTGGCACTAAAACACGTGAATGAATTTGTCCTTGGAGCAGTTACGTACCTTAACTTTCTTTACATTACACAAGTGGAAAGATACCAGAGAGAGGGAGGGTAATAAACCAAAACTACATGAACAATATTATAAAACAATAAAACAGCCTTTTCTGTGTCACATTATGTTATTAATCAGTTTAAATAAAGCTGTAAAAGTCACATTTAGACGTTGATCGCGTGTCAATATGGAAAAACAGGTGGATTATAAATCAGGTCAGGATATAATTAAGATGAATTTAATTATCCTCAACAGCTGTTAATCTTAATTATATTTGCTTGCAGACTGTATATTATTATGAGTTTACAGCACAAGCAGCTAAATGTCTTCCTGGTTGTTTGAGGACAGACCCGGACTGATCCAGATCCAGATCCAGTATCCAGACCTAGAGTCACGTCTCTGATGCAAACTGAGCTTTGATCCAAGAAGAAACATGACAAGCTGCAGGGCTCGAGCCGCCCTCAGCTGGCTCAGTTCCTAGAAAGACTTCCACGAGCAGAGGATTATATAACATAGTCGGTATATGACCAGGTGTGACTCCTCTGAGACCAAAGTCCAACTCCAGTGATGAAATCCACTTTGTGCTGCTGACGGCCTTTAAACAGGACAGAGGGCAAAAAATGACACTTTTACTGTTTCTGGTGTAGAGATCTAATCTACTCTCAAAGCTATTTAGACATTAAACAGACCGGAAATCATTAAGATCCCCAAAGGTTTCTGTTCTATTTAAAGGAAGAGAGAGAGAGAGGATCAGATTTGGCTTCACTACAAACACAAATCTGACATCCAGAGGTCAAAAATCAGGAAGTTTAAACCACAAATGTCACGTTCAGCTCTGCACTATAACTTGTTGATGTACGTTTAGCCAGTTTTTAAAAAGGCGATATTTAATTTTTAATTGCTTGTTTTACAGTTTAAAGTTTAAATAAATGTAACTGGAGTTAATGACGTCACTACACGTTTAATAAGATAAATGCAGCAAAGTTGTCTCCTTACTCTTCACCAATACATAAAACTTTACCAGTGATTTATGTCATTTTTGGCTTCAGTGTTTTAGCTTCTGTTAAACTGAAAGAATCTGTTGTGTACACTAACAGATAAAAGATAATAATGCATAATTGTCTTAAATCCTTCTAGATTAAGAAGCCACAAAAGTCACTTTTAGTAAGTGATACGTGCTTTCTCTACACTTTAAATATTTATTTATTTATTTTTTACTAATTTGTTGGATATTTAACCAGTTTTTAAAGGAGCAATATTTAATTTTTAATTGTTTTTTTTTTTTTTTACTTTAAAGTATAAATAAATGTAGCTGGAGTTAATGTCTTCACTACAAGTTTAATACCAGTGATTTATGTTTTTTTACTCATTTGTTGGAAATTTAACCAGTTTTTAAAGAAGCAATATTTAACATTTTTAGCATTTTTACAACTTTTATTTAAACTTTTACCAATGATTTCTGTACTTTTTAGCTTCAGTGTTACCATTAAATAATTATAATCATTTAGTTTTATTATTCTATTAATCCACATCCAATTATGAGCTTCTATTAAACTGTTGCTGAGAGGATTTGTTGTCTACATTAACAGTAAAAAGATAATAGTTTATTATAATGATCTTAAATCTTTTCTAGTTTAACACAAAACACACGAGTCATAGTCACATTTCTGGACGTTTTGTTTTTAATTGATCCTTCAACCATCCTGTCCACAACCACACAACATAGCTACCATATTATATAATATCATTGTAACCGATACATTATGTTGCTGCGCACACACTGACAGCAAGCAGCCCCGTGAAAATATTTTACAGCTTTTACACTATTGTCCGATTACAGTAAAATAAGTTAAAACATACTCGTTCAGGCCTGTGAAACCAGGTAAATAACAAAATCTTCCTTCATTATGCAACTGATAGTTCATCTATTTGATCAGTACCTCTAGAAAAAACACTGTCGGCATGGTGACCGGATGCCAGCTTATCTCAGCAATGGTGGCGTATTTCAAGGCATTGGTACATAATTATACCCCACAGCTATAAAAAGGAGGAAGATAACAGTGTGTAACTCTTAGTACAACTTCTTTTTAAAAACCTCATATTGAGTGTGATGACAGGAAAAGAGGGGTAAGAGGGGTAAGGGGGGTAAAAACAGGAGAATGATAGGGGCTGCTTCAGTAGTCTGACAGATTAAGCCTCTGTCAGGAGACCTTGAACGCAACAAGGAGGTATTGCCCTCGACGGTATTTTAGAGGAGAAATTCTTCAGTTCAGTCTGTACCTCGAAGTCTAAAAGAGCTATCATGGAAAAGTGTAGTTTCTGACAAAGGGTAGGATAGTTTAGGACAGAGAGGAAAGAGCTCTGTTAATGTTGAAGAGGAGCGAGCTACTCCTTTACACAAAAAAAAAAAAGGTCAGAAACTGCAGTTAGCATGAAAGCTAATAGCGGATTGTATCAGCACCATTTAACCACCCTGTATCATGGACTTCACAGATTTTCTTCTTCTGTTTTTTTTTGTTGTTTTTTTTTAAATGTTTAGTTACAGTTTTTAAAAATGAGGTTGATGGCGGATGGCCCAGCTATCAGACAATACCAGACACGTGTTGTCATGGAAACAGTATGAGTGACAGGTCAGGCAACCTATCGAGAGGCTAGCATGTTTTTTTTAAATAATGTGATTAGTAAATATTGGAGGACAAAAGAAAAAAAAAAAAAGATGAGGACTTTAGTTTTTATGTTTGGCCACTTGTACGGTTTCTCGCACCTCTGACCTTTAAAAAAAGGAAAGTGGAACTTAGTGTGAAGGACTCACAGTAAGTGCCATTTTTCTAAGAATCCTAGAAACATAAATTATCCTTCTGTACAAATGTCTAAACATAAAATCATATATTTAGCAAGTGCAAGCCTAATAATAAAACAAAACAACAACAAAAAAAAACATTAAAATGACATTAAATATTCAGATATTCATGTCAACTTCATGATGTTGCTGATTTAAGGTATGCGATGAGATCCTGGCGCTCTCCCTTCTTCTTGATGCCAGCGAAGATCATTTTGGTTCCAGGAATGTACTTCTTGGGGTTCTCCAGGTACTCCATCAAAGTGTCCTCGCCCCACACGATACCTGAGGACAGAGAGATGAATAATCAACGAATGCAACTACGAAACATTCAACCTCTACGCTGGAGGAGATAAGACGTTAGATATTAGGGGTCAAAGTTTACAGCTTTACGTATAGAACTGATAAAAGTGCTGAAATGACAAGTTGCTCAATATATAGATAGAAACTATTTAACTAGAATTTTAATAAATGATTAATAAGTTCAGTCATATAGAAAACCATACTGTAAAAAGATTTGCCAGGTTCAGCTTTTAAAATGTGAAGATCTTTGAAAGTAAAGTTCAATTAATGTATATAAAATGTATAATTTAAAATGGCTGCAACTTATTTTCATTATCAAATAATCTGTTGATTCAATAAAGTAGCTGCTTGGTGACTATAAAGGTTGATCATGGTTTCTTTAAGTCCACAATGATGTCCTTAAACCCAAATATATCCAGTTTATTATCACCGAAGACTAAAGAAACCAGAAAATATTCACATTTAAGAAACTAAAATCTGAGAATTTTGACTTTTCTTTCTTATAAAAATGCCTCAAAATGATTAAACAGCTATCACAATAGTTGAGGATTTATTGAATAGCTGTCAACTAATCTATTAACTGATTAATAGTTGTAAATCTAATTATGTATTCATGTTTGTAAGTGACATTTAACTACCTCTTCTTTGCATTAGTTTAATTCTAGCTTTATTTTAAATATGTTCCTCACTTTGTAGCTGTGTACTATTACTAGCTTTGAATAAATGACTCTCCCTTCTTGACTGCATCAAGGGTTAAATACGAGAGTCCAATCTGAGCACCAGTGAACTGACCTTTACTCTTGTTGGCATCCGTGTACGAGTAGCCCTCGGCCTGCCCGGTCTTGCGTCCGAACAGACCCCAGAGGTTTGGGCCCACCTTGTGCTTGCCACCGTTCTCTACTGTGTGGCACTGAGCACACTTCTGGACAAAGGCCTTCTTTCCCTTGGCAATGTCTCCCATAGTCAGCTGGAGAGACACAAAGTTCAGAGAAAAAGAGAACAAGTCAGAAACTGATAGTGGAAGAAGTATTCAGATATTTTACTGTAATAAAAAAAAAGTAATAAAAAATACTCCAGAAGTACATAAGTATAGCTTGATGTAGTATGTAGTATTACAGTAAAAGTAGTGGTTTGGTCCCTCTGACTGATATATTATTATATATGACATCATTAGATTATTAATAGTGAAGCATCAGTGTTAGAGCAGCATGTTACTGTTGTAGCTGCTGGAGGTGGAGCTAGTTTAAACGACTACTTTATACAGTTAGCTAGTTTATACTACTTTATATACAGTTAGCTAGTTTAGTCCAGTGTTTCCCAACCTAGGGGTCGGCCCCCTCCAAAGGGTTAGCAGAAAAATGTGACAGGTGGTGAGATGATTAATGGGAGAGGAAATGGGAAGTCTACAGTGTTTAGTTACTTGATACCACTGTCAGAAACACAGTGCAATTATAAATAAAAAAATAATAAAAAAAATACATGTGTGGATATTGGATCCATAAATGAAACTGCTTCTATTCATAGACTCTGGCTTATGAGAAGTTTGCCCGACGCCATCTTGTGAAGGTCATTTAAGGTGATAAGTTTGACTGCTTTCCTTTTTTCTTTTCTTTACTCTGCATACCACACAGCAAGAGTCATTCATTTCAAAGAAACCAGATAAGAAAACTACACCCATTAAACCACTGTTAGCTGTCACCTTCATATTACCATTACTCATGTCTCACAGAGTAAATAAGGTTTCGGTTAATAGTCAAGCATAGATTAAATGTATCACCATTACAGTGAAGCCTACACAAGAGTTTAATTAAGCCAGGGTTAATGCACTTAGTGTAAAACACGAGCAGGAGACTTTGACAGGTGTCGTGAAAAAATTCGTCTCCTTTCATCTTTCAGTGCTCAAATTACCGTACAGGAAACAAGCGAAAAAGGGGTATTAATTACGACATAAGCTTGACTTTTATACATATTTTTATTGTTTTTTTTTTAAATTAAGTTCAAGTTTTGAGACAAATTAGTCGTAATAATATGTTATAAGTCGTTATGAGGAAGTGAAGGGTGGGAATAGTTGTAGAGGGGTGACGAATTTTGACGCAACACCCCGGCGTCTGTCCCCACGTGACCTCAGTGAAGACGTGACTGCTAAAAATCTAGCAAATGTGGTATTAATTTAACCACAATTTACACACAATTCAATGCGTATTTGAAGCAGATAAATAACCTTTTAAGTCAGCATAAATAGACATGCTAATGCACAGCTATTCGTCACCTTTCTCATGAAGCAGAATGAAGGATATTCGACACTTTTACTTCATTTAAAGACTGAAAGCAGCATTCACGTATAGCTATAATTGCATTTACACTCATATTTTTGTCATATGATATTGCATTGTGCACTGAAACACGACTATCTTTCTATTTCGGCCTTTTTATCCTTCCTGGTTGGCTGTCAAGGATGCTTCAATGTCGGTGTCAGATTATCTCTTAACCTTCAAGATGTAAAATGTACTATTAAATAACACATTAGTAATGTTAACACTTAATGAGACAATAAAACATTTGCAATATCCATTAAATCCATTGTGTAACGTCATTGTAACCATTGAATAACAGGCTAAGTTAATAAAAAAGCCATTTACGCAAAAAGCGCAGCGGTGCTATTCACCAACATTGAAGCCGTAACATTGACGCAGCATCTCCTTTTTTCTTCTCTTTATCATCCCTTTTGTAATTCAAGCATCCCTTTTAGGACAATAACCATCACCCACACCGTGATGTGGGTACATGTGGGACATAAGAAGTGTTAAATCTACCTTTTGGTGAGGATATGACGGATTAAATGGCTTGAAGCTGCCTCCTTCTTCAGGTCCGGTGATCGGTTTGTGGCGGTCGCAAAGAAGGTCACTTCACTTTAGAGGCAACGGCGTTTGACGTCACCGCGCAATCACGTGCCGAAGCGCTTTTCCTACTGAATTGTGACGTGGTGCATTTTATACATTCCGGGCTGCGTCTCATTTCAACAATAGAGACCTCCTTCCTCCTATACTCAAATCGTATTGTTTGTAAACTACTATGGCTATTGGGATGAAAAGCACACACACTGATAATCTTTCACTCTCAAATATCTACAATACAAGGTCACATGTTCTTATCATTATTATTATCATTCCCACACAGGTAAGGAGATGAGGGTCCAGGGAGTTAGGCGAATATTGAGGTTTGGTGCTTGTCCCAGCATCTTGTCGCATTCCCTATCATCCACAGAGGGGGGGGGGAAAGCACCTGCTGGAGTAGCCTTATAAGGAGATATAGATCTTCAATAAAAAATACATTTATTTACTTTTCAGGTAGATAAACAATCATTTTGATCATTTCAGTTGTACAGAAACATTAGCTTGTCACTTATATTCCATTTCCAACAAAATACCCCCAATTAGGTTGGGGTCTTTTTTGTTTTAAATATAACAATGGGCATAAAATAGTTCAGCTTTTTAAAGGTAAACTATCTTTAATATGAATAGGATGGAGAGACATGCATTCACATTGCACAAACACTAACTTTAGAAAACGCTACCATCCAGGCCTACCTGAGACTTAGCCTTTTAAAAAACAGCCCAAGGGAATATTCTTTAACTTTATCTATCATATAGAGTAGTTCAGTAATACTAACTGTGAAGTAGTGTGTTAGTAATAGTAAAGAAAAAGTTCATACATGAAGTATTTCACATATAGTAGACATCTTGTGGTGCTAATGTAAAAATACATTAGCAAGACATTAAAATAAAGACACATATAAAAGTAATGGATTGAATTTAATAAAACTAAACAAAGGTAAGTCTATACAGAGCTGCTTTTTTAAAGGTGACCTCACAAGAAAGAGAGAGCACTTTAAAGTTCAGGAGTTACAAAGTCAAAGGCACCTTCAGTTTTCAAAGTTCAACTGGGGTGATATTTTTAAAACACCATAACTTTGTCCTACACGTATGTTTAGTGCTGTAGAGTAGCCTAGGGCATGGACTGTGTTTCGCAACATGTTACTGTTGTTTTTATTAATGAAGTTGCAAATTACTGGCAAAATAAAAAGAAAGAAAGAAAGAAAGAAACACATAGCACAATTATATTAAATAGACACTGAAATGAAAGGACAGGAAAGGAAAAGAAAGGAAAGAAAAGGAAAGGAAAGAGAAGGAAAGGAAGTTTGTCCTTAATAAGGGGTCATTCAACAGGCTCATTTGAGGTGAACTGAGTCTCACTTCCTCTGAAAAAGTGTGGACGGCATCAAGTGCCAGCACCAGGAGGCGGTGACCAAAAGCTGCAGTCAAGTCAGACAGTTTCCTGCAGCCTCCAAAGAATAAACAGGAAGTTAGAGAAAGAGTTACGTCCTGTTAGAGCTGCTCCTAATTTAATAAAGTGTTACCAGGTCAATCTACTTAAGCTTGTATTGACTCAATCATTGTTTTAATGGTGTTTTATATGACAGGGTGGGCCTATAATCTTTGTCCTGGAGCCTGCAGCATTCATCTTGTGTTGGGAAGTTTTGGGAAAGGTCTTGGTATAAGTTTCTCCTACCTCTCCTGCACAGATATTTATTCACTTTAAATCAATGTATAGCTGAATATATGCAGGAGCAGGTGTGTTTTTGTAACATATATGTGAATGACTTTGTGAACATATCAAATCTTTAAATACTTCTAAATTAAGAATATATTAAAACACCAATCAATACTCACAATGAAAGAAGATAATAGAAGTAGACATTATATCATTTATGTATTAAATATTCAGACATACTAAAAATGACTGATGCTGTCCTTACTATTTTAAAACCAGGAACATTGCACACATGTATATAATCTCAGGAACTTTTGCATATTGCACATTTACATACTTTTTATCACTTTTGTGTAATATCTTATGTGTAATATTTGGTTACTGAATGTCTCTTTGGCTGATAAAGGTTTTCATCAACACATCTGATTTTTTTAAGTTCAAGATCAGAGTTATAAAATAAGATAAGAATAATCTTTACAATCAAACTAAATCAGCTCTTTGATCAGGTGACAGCCAGCCAGGCGTTTCCTATCATGCTCTGGGTCCAAAAATTGTTAGACAGCAGCTGCGGGGCCTGGCTGCACACACACACACACACACACACACACACACACACACACACACACACACACACACACACGGGCATGTAGTGAGACATTCCTCATACCCTCTCAGACCCCCGACCCCTACTCCACATACTAGTCACAAGCCTCTGACGCCATATGATCAGCTGACAGTTTTATGGACCTTGCCGTCTATGACGTAGATCAGTTACGTAATACACTTCTTTACGTATAGACTGCTATAGATCACACGTGGCGTTTGAGGTTGAGGATGGCCCGTAGGAACTTATTTTGCCTCCATAAAAGATCGCCCATGTTATAATGTATACTTCTAATAAATGAAATGCTTTTGTTAATTTATATATAGTCTATTCATATAAACTATTTGATTATCGTTTTGCCTGATAACTTAATATGTCTGTGGTTTTATTTTAGACTGTGTGCATTTAAAATACTGTAGTGCACTTTCCCTGGCACTTTATTCACACTGAGTATTATATTATTATTTATTACATGTATAGCTATACATATAATTGTTTTATTAGCACAACCTTTAGTTCATTTTCAGTATTATGTTTTTAGTTTTTTCCATTGGATAGTCAGAGGTGTGTTTCTATGTAATGTTATATCTGCTATATCAGTGTGATAATAGTAAGTAATAAGTAATATCTTACAAAACGTCTCTGCAACATCCTTTTGTAACTTTCATTGAACAGATATGGGCGGAGTTTGGTGCTTTTATATCTCCAGTACACTAGATGGCAGTAAGCGTTTACTAGCTACACTACTGATGCCTTCAGGGATGTGGGAATTACTAATGTCATTTAACATGAGCGCCAACACCCTAAAATACGTGGTGGGAAGAGTACTCAGATCCTTAACTAAAGTAAAAGTAACAGTACATCAATGTAAAAATACTTAAATACAAGTAAAAGTAAAAGTATTATGAGTGATGTAATGAAAGTATTACAGTAAAAGTACTTACTTACACATTGCTTTTTGTAAAACATGAAAAGCCAAAAATATTGGAAACTGGATTCATGTTTAACGATGTGTTGTATTTTAAAAGCTTGTTATATTATCCAAGTGCAATATTTCCCTCTGAAATGTAGTATAAAGTAGCATAAAGTGAATAACCTTAAAACTGTAATTAAGCACAACACTAACTAAGTAAATGTAAATATATTGAGCTACCTTCCACTACTATTGACTACTCCTTACCAGATTAACTACATTTACAGTACAAACAAGAGGTATTAAAACTGTAATAAAGTGTTAAAAATGAAATATCTAGGCTTATGTGTGGAAAAAATGTCATGGAGGCCTCTTACACAATGTATGGAGTCAAAAAATGCTGTATAAATATAAAAACACACACAAAAGCAGCTACTATTCTGGATCTCTGCACTGTTTGGAAAGACCGCTCAAACCAGAAACCAGAAGTTCCGAGCAACATTTAAACGCACCACCCGCAGCTACAAGCTACAGGCAGCAAAGATGGAGGAGTACCCTGCAAAACAAGGCACCGAAAACCTCGACGACCCTCCTAATAGCAGACTTTTCGTGGTCACCAGTCGGTCAGTAACCGAGGATGAGCTCAGGGACAGTTTCTCCGTGTTTGGGGACATTCAGGGGGTCTGGGTGGTCAAAGATAAGCAGACAAAGGAGTCCAAAGGTATCTGCTATGTGAAGTTCTCCAAGTCCTCGCAGGCCTGTCTGGCCATGGAGGAGATGCATGGCAAAGTGTTGGTGGACGGTACTAAACCCATTAAGGTAGGTGTGCAGAGAGCTTATGGAGACTATAGAAACCGTGTAAATCTGTAGTTAATACTCTGCGAGAAGGAGATAATGGGAGAGGGGCTTACTGATACTGACAGTGCGATGATGTATTAAAGGAAAGGCGCACAAGTTTGAAGTCTGTCTGTAAACACCAACTAGGAGATTAAATTAACATTAAAGCTGCTTTTGTTTCTTGCTGTAATCATTCCTCCTGTTCATAATGACCATTAGAAGATCCTTTTATAATACATTTATAATATACATATTTCTAAGTGATGGAGGACAGGCAAAAAAAATGTTTTTAAAAGTTAATCTGAAGCTAATATGAAGCTTTAGCCGTCTAAATGAATCAAATCAAGTCAATGTTAATTATCTTATTAGAGCCAAAGTCCCTCTTTTTGTTGCTTTAATCATTATGTTATGCTGCACACTCATATTTTTATGCTCTATTTTAGTTTAGCTTTTTGTTTCGCTTTCTATTTTAATGTATTTTGTTTCATTTTCATTATAATTGGGGTTTTCTTTTTTAAATTGTATATTTTGATCATCCCCATTATATAAATAAAGCTACCTTGCCTATACATGGGGATTAATAATGATGCTATAAAGACTGTAAATGTGTCAGATATCACTTAATATGACTAACTCAAGCTGAATACAAGCTTCACATCTACTTTTAAATGCATTTTTCAGACTAAATAAGATTGTGGAAAAAACATTTGAAGATCTTTTAATAGTCAGTATGAAGAAAAACCTTTTTCACTTGTCATATGGTCACATGACAGCTGTTTTAGAAACATAATAAACATTTCCTTTAAAGATAATTAGTGCATCCAAACTATAAAAGCTGTATTTTCTCACTCACTTCTAATAGTGTATTTCCAGGCAGATAGTTTTTTGGTTTATTAGTTAAGGTTTTATTAAATGCAACAGAAGTGCTTGAGGCTGAATTGACACACACACACACACACACACACACACACACACACACACACACACATAAAAATCCCCCAACTCAACAGCAACTCGACTTTCCAGAAGTAAAGTCTCTGTTATTCAGGATGATCGACATTCTTCACCGTCAGCAGTTTCCTTCTTACTCTCCACTCAGAGAAATTGTGATTCAAGAAAGAAAGGATGGAGGGACAAAATGAAGGAAGGAAAGAAGGAATGAACGAAAAGACAGGGAGGAAGGATAGATGGAAGGAAGAAAGAACGAAAGGACAGATGGAAGGAAGGAAGGAAGGAAGGAAGGAGGGAGGGAAGAAAGAGAGGATGGAGGGACAAAATGAAGGAAGGGAATAAGGACAGATGAAAGGGAGGAGGGAAGATGGAAGAAAGGAAGGAGGGAGGAAAGAAAGGATGGAGGGACAAAATGAACGAAGGGAGTAAGGACAGATGGAAGGAAGTTATTCAGGATGATCGACATTCTTCACCGTCAGCAGTTTCCTTCTTACTCTCCACTCAGAGAAAATGTGACTGTCACTGTCAGACTGGGAGAAAAAAAATGTGAACTGCTCCTTTTTTTTAAAAAAACACAATAGCTCAGATTTAAAGTTTGGAAATATTAAAAAATCTATACTTTACTTCTTCGCTTGTTTGTAAGTTACTGAATGTTTGTATTGTGCTTCAGTTGTGATGATTATTGTAATTTTGTGTTTTGTGTGTGTGTGTGTGTGTGTGTGTGTGTGTGTGTGTGTGTGTGTGTGTGTGTGTGTGTGTGTGTGTGTGTGTGTGCAGGTGTTCATCGCTCAGTCCCGATCTTCTACGAGACACAGAGACGTAGAGGATGAAGAGCTGACCAGGATCTTCGTTATGATCCCTAAAACGTTCTCAGAGGAGGATCTCAAAGACACGTTCAAAGTAAGTACTCCGACTCCTCCAGCAGTCCTTTCTTTAAGTTTATATAAAACAAATTAAAGTTAAATATCAGTGAGATTAGATGTAGATTAACAGATTTATATAAAAGTATAAAGTGAGAGGAATAAGATGAGGCTAATTTACATTGCCTGTGTTTTTCCTGCTTCCTCCCTCGCTCCTTCCTTTGTCCTTTCTTCCTCCCTCCCTTCTTCCTTCCTCCCTTCTTCCCTCCTCCCTCATTTCCTTCTTTCTTTCTTCCCTCCTTCCTTACTTCATTCCTCTCTCCTTTCCTTCCTTCCATCTGTCCTCCCTCCCTCCTTCTCTCTTTCTTTCCTTCCTTCCTCCCTCCTTTCCTTCCTTCCATCTGTCCTCCCTCCCTCCCTCCTTCTCTCTTCCTTTCTTCCTCCCTCCCTCCTTTCCTTCCTTCCTTCTTCCCCCCTTTCCTTCCTTCCTTCCCTCCTACCCTCCTTCCTTCCTTCCTTCCTTCCTTCCCTCCTCTCTCCTTTCCTTCCTTCTTTCTTCCCTCCTTCCTTCCTCTCTCCTTTCCTTCCTTCCATCCTTCCTCCCTCCCTTCCTTCCTTGACTCGATGACAACAGGAGGGTTAATTTCTGTTATATGCTTCAACTAAAACAGATGAAACCTTCCTCAAGTTTCATTTTAAGCTCTCTGAAATATGCAGATACCCTAAAACACATTATACTGACTACAAATGCCTTTTCCCTCCATTTGGAAACATGAAATAATGCATGAAAAGGAAGAATAAACATCTTTCTGTTTCTTCTGTCTTGTCTTCCAGGAGTACGGAGATATTGAATATTGTGTCATCATCAAGAATAAGTTCACAGGAGAAAGTAAAGGTCTGGGTTACGTGAGATACTACAAACCCTCCCAAGCTGCCGTCGCCATAGAGAACTGTGACAAAAGTAAGAGTTATTTATTATTGTGCAGAGAGACTCTTTATTTAAACACTTTCATAACTAAACTCAGGTACACTTTAGAGGCAGAGGGGTCAAACTCATTATCATTCACATGCAGTACAGTTTGATCTCATGTGGGCCACAACATTAAAAAGATGGAAGGATGGAAAGAAGGAAAAGAAGACAGGAAGGAAAGATGGAAGAGAGGGAGGGAGGAAGGGAAGAAAGGATGGAGGGACAAAATGAAGGAAGGAATGGAAAGAAGACAGGAAGGAAAGAAAGGAGGAAGGATAGATGGGAGAGAGAGAAAGAAAGAGAACAAAAGGAAAGAAAGAAGGAACAAACTGAAGACAGGCAGTAAAGATAAGGAGGAAGGATAGATTGAAGGAAGGAACAGAAAGAAGACAGGAAGGAAAGACAGATGGAAGGAGGGAAGAAATGAAGGAACGAAAAGAAGACAGGAAGGAAAGATGGAAGGAAGAGAGAGGAGGGAAGGATGGAAGGACAAAATGAAGGAAGGGAGTAAGGACAGATGGAACGAACGGAAAGAAGACAGGAAGTAAAGATGGGGAGGAAGGATGGGTGGAAGGAAGGAAGAAAGGGAGGAAGGAAAGAAGGAAGGAAAAGAACACAGGAGGGAAAGCAGGCCGTATCGGACCCCTCGGCGGGCCAGTTCTGACCCACGGGCCTCATGTTTGACACCCCTGCTTGTAGAGAATGTCTTGTATGTTTTTAACGGTGACGGCTGCTTCCTGTCTGTGTTCATTATTTCTTTTATTAGCTTACAGAGCGATTCTGGCTGAACCTCGAACCAAGGCTGCAACCACAGAGGAGTATCCTTCAGGAGGAACGGCGAGAGGCGGAGAATACATGAACGCTGGAGACGCCATGAACCAGTACGCCTTCCCCATGGGGACGCAGCTGACCGGTACACTGATGTTTAATATTACCTATCTGTTATATTTGGGTTTAAATGAGCGGCAGTTAAATCAGTCAGACATGAGATGCCTCTTGAAATGATCTGTCAAGGGAGTAAGGACAGATGGAAGGAAGGAAGGGAGTAAGGACAGATGGAAGGAAGGAAAGAAGGAAGGACAGATGGAAGGAAAGAAGGGAGTAAGGACAGATGGAAGGAAGGCAGTAAGGACAGATGGAAGGAAGGGAGTAAGGACAGATGGAAGGAAGGAAGGAAGGGAGTAAGGACAGATGGATGGAAGGAAGGAAGGGAGTAAGGACAGATGGAAGGAAGGAAGGAAGGAAGTAAGGACAGATGGATGGAAGGAAGGAAGGGAGTAAGGACAGATTGATGGATGGAAGGAAGTAAGGACAGATGGATGGAAGGAAGGAAGGGAGGGAGTAAGGACAGATGGAAGGAAGGAAGGGAGGGAGGGAGTAAGGACAGATTGATGGATGGAAGGAAGTAAGGACAGATGGATGGAAGGAAGGAAGGGAGTAAGGTCAGCTGGATGGAAGGAAGGAAGGGAGTAAGGACAGATGGATGGAAGGAAGGAAGGGAGTAAGGACAGATGGATGGAAGGAAGGAAGGGAGTAAGGACAGATGGAAGGAAGGAAGGGAGTAAGGACAGATGGAAGGAAGGAAGGAAGGAAGTAAGGACAGATGGAAGGAAGGAAGGGAGTAAGGACGGATGGAAGGAAGGGAGTAAGGACAGATGGAAGGAAGGAAGGAAGTAAGGACAGATGGAAGGGAGTAAGGACAGATGGAAGGAAGGGAGTAAGGGCAGATGGATGGAAGGAAGGAAGGAAGGAAGGAAGTAAGGACAGATGGAAGGAAGGAAGGAAGGGAGTAAGGACAGATGGAAGGAAGGTCCATCAGCTGTAGTTGAGATTATTCTAACTTTTATCATGTAGCTGATATTTAAAGGCTGTTATTTAAAATCCTCTGGGGCTTTTTTTTTGTTTAATCCCTGGTAGAGGTATTTATCGAGTGGCTTTCTCTATATTTATTTTCCTGCCAGTGGTTTTCTCACTATTCACTGATCTACAGGTGGCAGCAACGTACAAAGAAGTGCAGCAATGCTTCACCAAGGGCAGGAAAGAAGACAGCTAGCAAGTAAAAAAAAGAAATATAAAACAATCAACAACATCTGGCAAATATCATGATAGGAGGAAGGAGATGCGTTTAATTAGTTAGGCCTCAGAAATACACACAATATTCTGCACTGAATGAAGAGGCTTAAAGTGTCTTCAGATATTTAAGGCTTATTTTATTTCAGTATTTATTTCATTCAACATCAAACTTTGAAGAGAAACAGAAACACGTGTGAAACAGAAATATTAGACTTGAATCTTAAATATTTTTTTTGTGTGTTTTTTCAAATTTTTTTTTTTAAGGAAGTCCTTTACTGTATTTGTGACTGTCCTTTCATTGACCGTGTTGTTCCTCTTCCTGTACAGCTGACCCTGGGAACTACCCGGTCATGGACTACCGCTCCGGTGACTTCACGCGCTGCCTGATGATGTCGACACGGGCCGCTCTTACCCAAGAGCAAATCTTTGCTCTGTTTGACCTCATTCCTGGCATGGAGTACTGCGAGCTGCAGAGAGACGCTTACGGCATGAGCAAAGGTCAGCAGGAGAACACAATGACTTAGTGCTTCGAGATAAACTCTGCTGGTTTAGGCCGGTGTGAAAGCTGACAATCAAATTCTGGTGCAGACTTTCATCACCAAAATGTTCAATGAAGGATTTGCCTCTTGATCTTTGTCATTTTAGTTTTTATAAAAATGAAAAGACGACAGGAAGCACAGATGGAAGGAGGAAAGGGAGTTAGGACAGATGGAAGGAGGAAAGGGAGTAAGGACAGATGGAAGGAAGGAACAAAAAGAAGACAGGAAGTAAAGAAAGGGAGGGAGGAAGGAAGGAAGGAACAAAAAGAAGACGGGAAGTAAAGATAGGGAGGGAGGAAAGAAGGAAGGAACAAAAAGAAGACGGGAAGTAAAGATAGGGAGGGAGGAAAGAAGGAAGGAACAAAAAGAAGACGGGAAGTAAAGACAGGGAGGAAAGAAGGAAGGAGGGAACAAAAAGAAGACAGGAAGTAAAGATAGGGAGGAAGGATAGATGGAAGGAAAAGAGAAAGAAAGAAAGGACAGATGGAAGAAAAGAACACAGGAGGGAAAGCGGGCCGTCTCGGACCCCTCGTCTATAATAAGACAATAGGAGAGAAAATAATGAGAGAAAATGTCAAGAAGGTTATTTTAAAGGGAGGAAACTGAGAAAAGCATCTAACTCTCTGTATGTGTTCCTGCAGGTCACGCTTTGATCCGCTACAGTAACCTCGGATCAGCTGTTTACGCCAAAGATAAGCTCAACGGGTTCGAATACCCACCAGGAAACAGACTGGGTGTGAACTTTGTCGACGATGGAGAAGATCGCAGCAGGTAAACACACACACACACACACACACACACACACACACACACATGCATCATTATGCTTTATTTACACATCAACACACCTTTCTGTCTTAATTGAGCCTTTTGGAGCAGATATGTCCATTTTAAAGTGAATATATTAACTTAAATAAATGAAGAAACTGGCTCCAAAATGTCTGTCTATCCTTCTCTGCACGTCTCCGTCTCCTCCGTCACATTTTATTTGTCGTCAAACATTCACGGGTGAATTACTTCCACCGCAGGGCGCCCTCATGAAGAAAAGTAAAAGCAAAGCAGCCGATTAGTAAACAGAGAATTAAACTATCTGCATCGGTTAATAAGCAGGTTTGGTTCGGCTCAGCTAAATGTCACTCTACACTTTTATAAAGTCTTTATGACACAGATTGAGTTCTTATTTGATAGTTTATACAGTACAATGCTGAGTTAATGTTCTTTAAAAAAAGGCCAAAAATGCTTATGAATAAAAATAATACTAAAATAATTTCAAAATAAAAGCACGTTACATAAAAAATGCATCAGGGTTGAATATAAAAGCAACAAATGGTAAAATAACAATACATTTAAACACAATTAAAGTCTTAAAAAGGAACTTTAAAATAAGCTATAATAAAATAACACTGAATAAAACTATATTAACCCTAAAATGTTGATTTTAATAAAAAACAGAAAAGTCTTCAGCTGTGATTTTAAAAGAATAGAGATTTGGATACAAACACACTGAATCCTTTTTTCTTAGTCTTACACATACAGTTTTATAATTAATGTGTAACCGTGGCAACTCGATGTAAACAAAATAACTATATTAATATATACTAATATTAAGAAATTAGATCTTTAAGTGAGAGGCTCTATCTATTTCTCAGTATGAACCATTTATATACACATTAAAACTGTGTGTGTGTGTGTGTGTGTGTGTGTGTGTGTGTGTGTGTGTAGTCCTGTAGGTCGAATGGCGATGCAGTTCGTAGCGGCCCAGATGATGTCAGCAGTGTGGAACGGACCGTCGACCAGCCAAGTGATGAAACCTCCTGTAAGTTCTCACCTGGTTCTCAAACTGCTATAATAATAAAATAACAGCTGATTTAGAGAGTTTATCATAGTAGCTCAATTCAACTTTTTTATTGACCAAAAAAAAACGGATCGCTCCCTCCCTCCTCTTTCTTTCCACCCCCTTACATTCCTCTTCCTTTCCTTCCTTCCTCCCTTCTTCCTCCATTCCTTCTTCCCTTCCTTCCTTCTTCCTCCCTTCCCTCCTTGACTCGAGGACAACAGGAGGGTTAATTATTCTTTATCAGGTTCAACTAAAGTTTAAGGAAGCTCTTCTGCTCTGAAAATTAAACACACTTTAACTACCATCTGATATTTATAAGTAATGCAGGTTTTATACAGTAAAGTGTAAATAAATGTTTTATATTGTATATTTCTATGTATCGTTCAGGGCTACCCCCCACCCGTCTCCCAGATGTCTCGGGTTCAGACGGACGTGAACCTTCCTCCTCTGAAGAAACTCGCTCCGCCCGACAGCAAATCAAAGGAGCGCCTGTTTGTAGTGTTCAGCCCTTCTCCGCTGCCTATGGATGTGCTGGAGGATGTTTTCTGGTAAATATCCCATACAATGTGTCTCATCATTTTATTTTACTTGTTAATTAACGCTGTGAAAATGTGCTGATGAGTAAAATATAAACGCTGTATGATATATATGTCCATAAAGTGCATAAAACAATCACATGGTGAGAAGGATTGTCCATTAGCTGGGAGGTTAAAAGTTCATTTGATCATAATTTTAAGCTCAGTCGTTGCTAATTGCTCTGAATGAATGTTTTAAATGACATCGTAATGTTGCCATCAAATCTCCAGAGAATCAGCTTTAACAAATGTTTCTGCTCTTTTCTTTTCTTTTGCTTCCTACTGTCTCTCCTTCTGTGTGCATCTTCAGTCGCTACGGCTCGCTCATCGAGGTTCATTTGGTTCCTGGGAGGAAAGTTGGATACATGAAGTATGCTGACAAACAGGTGAGGACCATTTAAGGAGGGGGAAGGGTCACATTTGGTGTCTGAAGGGAGGAATAACTGCACAGTGGGATGAATAGTAGAGGATGAATGAAGAGGATAAAACCAGGTGGGGAGTTCCTGTCCTCTGAAATGAGGCCAACGCGGAAGTAACTTAGAGCTTCATTCTATCAAAAGGCCACCAGGGGGCAACCGTCTCTATACAAGTCAATGGAGAATTCACCAACTTCTCACTTGATTTCTAACCTCAGTAAACGTTTTCAAAATGTGTTTATGGTCTCAATCGCTAGTTTAAAGCCTTCTTCAATGCAGTATGATGTTCATTTGGGACATTTTGGCCTCCCTGATTTTATATGTGATGATAAAGCAGGGTATGCATTAGGGCTTGGCTACGTCGTGATTGACAGGTTGATTGACCAATGTCCTCGAGATCCAGCCCTCGCAACCATAGCAACGTTCCCTAACCCTAACCCATAGGGGGGAAAAAAATAAAAATACAATAAAACATAAAATTAGACTAGTAGACAAATAAAAGAGTGTGCGATGTAGAGCGATCCCTAAAAACCATTTAGATCTTAAAAACCATTAAGAGATGCTTAAAATCTATTGTAAAAGATACTGGGAGCTAAAACTGAAGTAATGCTCTCTCTCTTCCTTGTTCCTTTTTTTTAATGCCAATCTGAATGAAATGTTTCTCCCTAAATAAAGCTGCGTCTTCATCCCTCTGTATGTTCTGTCTCTCTCTTCCTCTCAGTGTGCAGATGATGCCTTGGCGGCGCTGCACGGTCGCATTGTGAACGGAGTAAAAATGAAGGTGATGCTGGCCGATCCTCCCAGAGAGGAATCCCACAAACGTCCTCGGACCTACTGAACAACATGTGAAGGAAATGACTGGTAAGTCCAAGATTTACTCCTGTAGAGGAATAATCAGTAAAAATAACTGGAAGTTTTGACCCCAACTATTTCTTTTTAAAGATTAAGTAACGTTGTGTATTTGTGAGGTTTTTGTACGAGCACACAGAGCAGAACAAGTCACATTTCTGCTTCAGGTAGAAAACGCTGACTCAGGAGCCGGTAAAAGAGTTTATTAACAAACATCAAAGTCTGCAGTTTATTTTTATATATTGCAGAAGGAACTAATGTAATACCTTATCAGCTTAACCCTCCTGTTGTCCTCGAGTCAAGGAAGAAGGAAAGGGAAGGAAGGAAGGGAGGGAGGAAGGAAGGAAGGAAGGGAGGGAGGGAGGAAAGGAAGGAATAAATGAAGGAAAGGAGGGAGGAAAGGAAGGAAGGAGGAAAGTAGGACAGAAGGAAGGTAGAAAGGGGCATAGAGGAAGGAAAGAGAGTGAAGGAGGAAGGAAGAAAGGGAGGAACAGTCAAAACACACAGGGTCAATTTGACCCGGGAGGACGACACGAAGGTTAAACACAGAAAAAATGTCAGAGAAAAGACAGTTTTAGAGAAAGAAAACCAAATCTAACTCAAGATAATTAAAAAAAAAAAAAAAACTAACCAACTTAACATGAATGCTGCTCTCTGACTAACATATAAGGTACTCCTCTGTATTGTCTGTCGGTATCTCACACACACACATATATATATATATATATATATATATATATAAATAATAAATATATAAATAATAAATAATAAATATATAAATCCAGGTATTGCTTTGGAGCAGAAGCAGACAGTCATTGAGCTGCGGAGGGAGAAGAGTCTGTAAGTTTCAACTCCAGTGAGACTCTGCCACATTATTACAGATATTACTTCTTCTTTCTTCCTCGGTGAGAGAAAACTTGGAGACTCTTCTCGACCCTCCGTGTTTAAAAAAAAAAAAAAAAAAAAAAAAAAAAAAAGCAGCATATGTCTGTCAGCTCAGTCTCAATACTGAAACCTTTACTTTGATATTCAGTGTTTTTAATTAATAATCTGAATGCTTCAATGTGTGGAAGAAACATCAGGTTCAAATAAATCAGTTAAAATGTTGTTGTTTTTTAAAATTGTATTAATTTGCATGTTCAGTTAATTCCTGTTTATTCCCATTATATTCCTATATTTCCAAAATTCCCCAGTTTAACTTCACATGGAAAGTTTCTGGAAATGTATCAAAAATTTTCCGCCTCTATGCAACCTTAGCGATATCCAATCCAGCTATTTGACTCAGTTTCGGACCGATATCCGATCCCAGTATCGGTTCCTCTCTCGGACAAAGGAAGCGAACATGTCAGCAGAGTTTTTACTTTAAGCCAAATAAATATAACTCCAATATTCTGCTTTCATTACAGAGTGTAAGATGAACTTTATAAAATAGTTTCAGCACACAAACTTTAAAATAATTAGCATTTTTAGTAGACAGAGCGTAGGAGGAGTATTTCCTCCAGTCCTCCACACACACCTGTCGCTTTGCACTCAGGTGCATCATTTAAATTTAATATATTTTTTTAATTGACAGCATTAACTCTAAATCCATCAGTCACTGAAGATGTCTGCTAATTTTTATTTTTTTATTTTTTATTTTTTTACTTTAAAAAAAAAGTTTGTCGTCTCTGTTCTTTGTGAATAACTCTTCAGCTTCTTGTTCCCTAGGCGACTGTTGTCATGACACAATGACACCTGACCTGACCCGACCGACCGACATCAAGACCTTCTGACACACGACCTTTTATGACAACAACTGTCTGACGTTGCTGTGACCCCAAACCCCCCCACCCAACCCCAACACATACACACACACACACACACACACACACACACACACACACACACACACATTGATTTTTATTTTAACATGTGCACTGTAGCATCACCACTACTGAAACTGAAGCCTTATTATATTCAGTCTGTGAACAGGAAGTGCATATTGTGTGTAGTTTGTGGTCAGTTAGTCGAATTAAAACGCTTTTATTTTGAAGTTTAAAGGTACATAATTTCAATTTCGACACTTTTATTGGTTCTTGTGAGCCGAACAAACGGTTGTACATCCGCTGTAGTCTCAACACGTGATTTAACAGACTACTAAGTGAAATATTTTAAGTTTTAAACATATCACGTTACACATAGTTTAAGTTTTTTGGTTGGAAGCATTTTCATCTTTAGAGAGACGCTTTAGATATTTACATTTATGCAGTTCAATCTATACTTCTTCTTTTTTTTTAATTTGTTTTATTTAGTTTGACTTTGCTCTTTTTCTCTCAATGCCATGCCTTTTTTTTTTTGTATTCTAATGTTTAGCTCAGTTTGAAGGTGTTTATCTGACTGACTGTGAGCTTTTGTTTCAGAATAAAATAAAAGAATTGATTAAAACAAACCACTCTGCTTGTTTGGTCTCTTTATTAAAACACTCTTTCTATAATTTGAAATGTCAAACACAGTTGGAGCGCTCTAGTGTCCTGCTGAACCTGAAAGCAACACAACACCTTTTTAAAATGAATATATTATGTTTCTGTGGTGCCTAAAATTGTTGCTTTTACTTTGAAATCTTCATGAATTTCCTTCATTTACTGCTTAGATTTGATTTATTTATTAATGGGATAGAGACTGTAAGATGTGGAGTTGATCAAATAACATGCCACTGCTCCTAGCTCCTACTGTATGTGTAACTTTACTATAACAATTATTAAATTAAATGGCATTGCTGCATTATTTAAAAAAAATGATATCTGAATGATAGCTGAATCAGGTGTTTCTCAGATCAGTGACTTTAGACTGCAGCCTTTTAATGGTCTAAAAACTTTGACAGTAGTGTCGACATATTTCTGTGTGGGCTAAAAGCTGCAAATGAATCCATGTGCTACTAACCTTTTCTCTCTGAAGACAAAATTCATGTTACTTTAGTAGCTTCGAGAGAGCAGGGGTGTCAAACTCATTTTAGTTAAAGGGCCACAGGAAAACCATTGCATGATAACCTCTAAATAATAATACAAGTATATAACTTTACGATAATAACCTACCTAATCTATTAACTGTGACAATTAGTGCAATTTCAACAATATACCTCAGATTACTGATTACTTTGTGCAGAAGCTGCTGATGTTCAATATATTAATTTTTTAGAGAATTATATTCATGGTCAGGGTGAAATAAAAAAATCCAAAAACATCTGAAGCAGCAGAAAAATAGGAATTACTTTTCTGCAATATTCATAATCCAGTGGACCAGATTGGACCCTTTGGCGGGCTGGTTCTGGCCCCCGGGCCTTATGTTTGACACCCCTTGGGGTAGAAGATGAATTCTGGGCATACTGCACATTAATAAATGGTCCTATTTGAAGTGTTGGGATCAGCCGCTCACTGACTAAACCATGAGGAAGAACTCCTAAAACCTGCAGCAGCTTTGTAATAATGTGAATTTATAACATTTAGAAATATAAAATATATAATCTGAGACTTTTAACATCATCCAAGAAGAGACACACAATGGATGCACAGCAATATTTTATTTTTCCCGTGGAGGCATCTCATGAGAATATTATTTACAATACTGAGCTGGCAAATGGGATTAATGTGGGGTTTTCTTCCTGCTGGAGTTTTTCACAATAAGAGCGCTAATCTTGGATCTGAGAAAAAAGGGCCACAACATTTCAGAAGCTAACTTTTATTTTCTCCCATTAAACACACAAAAATAATAATTATGTGGGTTTTAACTTCAGCTGGATGGACATTTATTAAACTGAAGTGTGAAGGCCATTAAAACAATTTGACTTTTAATTTTCTTTTTTGGTTTAAACATGTGAAGCTTTGAACAAGACTGAATTTCTTACAACAGAATCACTCCTGTTCATTTCCCTCCGCTGTGTTAAAAAGCCTCCGTTTCACAACAAAAGCTCCTTTTAATCAATAATCTTTAAGATTTATTGAAGCCTTTCTCCTTTCTCCTCCTTCCACATTACAATCTTCCTTTATTCATTTTAAAAAGTACAGTGCTTTTCATTTCTAAGCCCTTTTATTTTGTAATATCTCACTCTGCAAATCACTATATTTCAATATTTAAACTTTGAATTGGGTAGAAAAAGCAATTTGAAGCCTAATTTATTCAAAAAAAGGTCAAAATTTATTCCAATGGAAAAGAAAAGAAGACGAGCGAGCTTGTGGAGCGACCCAAGAAAAAAAAAAAAAAGACGGAAAGTGCACGACAGCAGCTAAAGTCTCTCTTTTTTTTAATATTTCTGAGCAACATTCATGTGGAGTTGGCCCTGATGAACCCTAAATTGGCCGTGCTGTGGAAATCTGTGGATACCCGATAAGTGGTGGGGTGGGGGGGGGAAACAAAAAACCCTGAAGACTTGGTGGGCTGTGAGAAAAAGAGAGAGAGAGATTTTGGGGAGGCGTAAGGGGGGGTGATACAGAAAACAGAGGGGGCAGAGACAGGCAGTGATGTCATGATATAGTCAGGCTTTATTACTGGAGTCTCTGAATTTCTTTTTAAAATCATTCAAACATCGGGTCTCTTTGTTGTTTAGCTCCATGCACCCATCAGTCCACCCTTAAGTCACTTTAGTCCATCTCCAGCTCCCTCCTTCCTCCTCCTCCTCTTCCTCCTCTTCCTCCCTCCTCCCTCCTCCCTCCTTCCTTCTCAGTCTTCCAGCGCCATTGTGTTGAGCTCCTCGTCGAGTTCCTCTAGATCTTCTCCCGTGAACAGGTTTTCGTCCACCGGCACATCTTCTTCCTCGTCTTCTTCCCCTCCTCCGTCCTCTCCGCCTCCCTCGGCTCCCGACAGCCCGTTGGCCTCGGCGCCGCCGCACGCTCCGTTCAGCTGGTCCTCTGCAGACACGACGACGACGAAGAGGAGGAGAGAAGAAGATACAGACAGGAAGAGATGATTAGAGATGAGGGTTTTTGGGTTGTATTTTATTTTGTAGTTATTTGAGTAATTTAGACTTTTTAAATAACTTCCTTTTAAACGTCATCTTTAGTTATGATTTGAATATTATGTATTAGACGCTGACAGTTATAAAAAGATACTGACACTGACGAGGCTAACCATTTTCTAGAGTTTTTCTTACCATTGTCTTCTTCCGCTGGATGAGTCTTACTCCTGGAAGTGAAACGGTCCGTGGACGCTACGGTAATGCCTGAGTTGTCGACCTCTTGTGGAACGAAGCGGGATAAGTCTATGTCCTGGATATTTGTAGTGTCAATCTGAAAGGTACACACACACATCAAGATTTAGAAAAATAAGGCTGGAAACTGTTTATTCACTTTTATTTACAGTTAAAACATTTCGCCGTGCGGCAGCTTCCAGTCTAAGCTTTTCAAAATAAAAGCTTTGTTATTGAGCGCTATCTCATTATTATTATTATTAAAAATCGTTTCCCCTCGATTTTATTAGTTTTGAGATCGTTTGGCCCCTAAATCATAATCACGATCAAACTTTGATTAATTGAGCAGCCTTACGATAGAAGAGGAGTCTCCTCTGTCCAACTAATTCAGCGAGTGTGTGCCACAAATACTATAAATTAAAAAAAGAAGTGTTGATAACTTCATGATTACCTCTTCCTCATACTCTTCATTGTCTTCTTTATTGGCGTATCCAGTGTCGTCGGCCTCGTCGTCGTCATCGTCAACGAGCTCTGGACGGAACTCAAACACCTCGCGACCGCTCACCTGCAGATTACAAAGTGATTTAATTCATAAATAAATAATTTAAATAATGTTTTACTGGAAATGGAAATTATCTAGTTCAGCCTCACTGTTGGTGACACAAGACAAACGGTGAGCTCAGAGGGAGAGATCACGGACAACACACACACACACACACACACACACACACACACACACACACACACACACACACACACACACACACACACAGACTTACCACTAGCGATTTTCCAGCCTTAAAGTCGGCCTTCTTCTTCTCCATCTCCTCTCTCGCTTTATCCACCTGTTAAAATCAACAGCAACCAGTTAATACTTTATTACTCTTTCATTTAGTCATAAATTAAAACCTTAACTCTTTCATACTAATCATATTCTAACTCATAATTTAGTCTCTACACCAATTCAGATTCATAAATGCCCCCATTAGTTATTAATAAATGTTTAATTAATCCTTAATGAAGCTGTTAGAGAGTGTATTCTGTTAATCTAATGGGGGAAAAAAGACATTCATAATCACAATATGTGGTCCAGGAGCACATTTTATAGAATATAAAAGAATAATAAAGAATAAATATAATTAATGAAGGTCATATTTATACATTTGCATATTAAAACAATGTGTATGAGTTGTACAAAAACAAATTAAAATGCATTATATATCAATTTTTATATATATCTTTTTCTTACCTGCTGTTTTAATTTGATTTGATTTTTAACCCATGTCAGGAAAAGTATAGGGTATGTTTTACAGCTCTATGGGTCAAATTTGAGCCAGAAAAGTATATACAGGTTGAGAAAAGCTGGTTTTCTTTGGGGGAAATATTAAAAATACATAACGCTGATTTTAGTAAAACATGTTCCAACCTTCTCCTGCCTTTTCCTCTTCTTCCAAGCCAGGAAAGTCTCCAGGGTGATCCGAGTCACGTTGATACCCAGAGCTGCACGCTAAGAGAGAGAAAGATGGAGAGAGAGAGAGAGATGGAGAGAGAGAGAGAGAGGGAGAGGGAGGGAGAGAGAGAGAGGGAGAGAGGGAGAGAGATGTCAGGACATGATGAGACAAGAGAGAGCTTCCAGGGTAAAATATCAGTCACACAGTATTTAAGAGAGAAGTTGACATTTGACCCCCCCCCCCCCCCCCCCCTCCTCTTGTCTGGCAGCCATATTGGATATGGGGTCTTCATCTTTTGGGTGACATCCAGCTTGCCCAGTGATCTTTATTGTGTATTAAAGGGCACTGTAACAATTTATCAACCCAGCTTAAACTTGTTTTTAATGTAGTTTATAACATTTTATTTCTCTTTATGTCTGTAAAGCACTTTATTTTGTCTCCAACTAGCTAAAGATTTAATATCACCAAATATTAAATGTGTTTACTTATCTTTAAATTAGTAACCATTAATCTGGCCATTAGAAACCTCATCGAGCATTTTGAGGCTTATGTTAATAAAGTAATATACACAAACTCCCCCTCTACCTCTAATCACTTGTGCACACCCAGTTCTCCACGGATCTCCATGACAACACCCGGATTTCTACACGGCGTCCATCCCTTACCTCGTTCTCTATCAGTTCCTCCAACGAGATCTCCTCCTCTTTCTCCTCCTTCTTCTTGTCTTTCTTCAGCACGAAGCCGGGCGGCAGGGCGTGCCGGTACATGCAGACGTCGGCCCCTCCTGGACACACCCAGAACCAGCCGTATTTATTATTCTCTATGGCATCCAGGAAGTGTTTACACACCTGCGGACGACACAGAAACAGTAGTTAACCTTCAGAAAAAAGAAGAAGTGGAAACAGACGGAGAGCATCTTCTGAATCTTAAATGTAACTGAGTGGGCTGGCAGTGCGACTCAATCCTTCACTGACGGAGATTTTACATTTTAAATTACCCTAATCTGTGTGTTTTCTGAGGCTTGGCAGGTGACTAAGTTAACAGCCAGTTAGGCTTTAATTATCTGGACTCTCGCCCAACTGTGAATGCCGCCAGCAATTAAAAACGGAGCACATCTCAGGTCAGAGATTTGTGTAATAATATATCTAATCCAAACCCCCCCAAACAAACACTCAACCCCAATTTCAGGGTAGCTCTTAAACCAGGGGTGTCAAACATGCGGCCCGTGGGCCAGAACCGGCCCGCCGAGGGGTCCAGACCGGCCCGCTTTCCTTCCTGTCTTTTTATCCTTACTTCCTTCCATCAGTCCTCCCTTCCTTCCTCCCTTTCTTTCTTTTTTCCTTCTTTCCTTGCGCCCTTCCTGTCATCTTTTCCTTCCTTCCTTCCTTCCTTCCTTCCTTCCTTCCTTCCTTCTGTCCTTCCTTCCTTCCTTTCTCCCTCCCTTTCTTTCTTTTTTCCTTCGTTCCTTCCTTCCCGCCTTCTTTTCCTTCCTTCCTTCTTTTCCTTCCCTTCTTTCCGTCTTTTTAAAGATCCGGCCCACATCAGATCAAATTGGACTGTATGTGGCCCTTGAATGAAAATGAGTTTGACACCCCTGTCTTAAACAATTTTATGTTCTTCCTTTCCCCCCTTTTTTTTTAAAACCAAAAGCCTCATCTGAAAACTTCCTGAATACCAAATTTATCTCATCTTATTTCCCTTCTTTGCCTTTTTCCATCTATATCATTTAAGATATTTTTTAATAATAATTTTTCCATCATATGATTAAAAAAAAAGCTATTTCCTTCCGTTCATCAGACTTACAATCTGTGTTTTGGCTTTCTTCTTCTCGGCCTCTCCGTGTTTTTTGTTGACCACTTCCTCCAGCTTCTTCTCGTCCCAGTTCTCCATGGTGTCTAAACGGAGGAACAACAGCCTCACGTTAATCACAAGTCACAGTTCAGAGTTTTAACAGCGTTATTCGACAAGTTAAAAACAATAAGAATGTATCTGCAAGCAGCAATTTGCAGGTTCAAAGCAGCTCGATTGGGTAAAATTAAAGCCGAGAGCAGTAACGAGCGAAATCCAGGCTTCACACAGGTGAGTAAAGTTACTGCTGCTAGTTTAATTAAGTTTAAAGAAGTAGTGAGACTTATTACACACTTGTTTCAACATCACAAAGCCCAAAGCAGTTCAGTAATCACACACTTAACCCTCCTGTTGTCCTCGAGTCAAGGAAGGAAGGGAGGAAGAAGGAAGGAAAGGAGGGAGGGAGGAAGGATGGAAGGAAAGGAGGAAAGAAGGAAGAAAGGAAGGTAGGAGGGAGGGAGGAAACAAGGAATGCAAGAAGTAGAAAGGAAGGGAAGAAGAAAGGAAAGAAGGAGGGAGGGAGGAAAGAGAGGAATGTATGAAAGTGAGAAGGGAGGAAGGAAGGGAGGAAGGAAAGGAAGGGAGGAAGAAGGAAGGATGGAAGGGAGGGAGGAAGGAAGGAAAGGAGGAAGAAAGGGAGGAAGAAGGAAGGAAAGGAGTGAGGGAGGAAGGATGGAAGGGAGGGAGGGAGGGAGGGAGGGAAAGAGACAGGAATGAACGAAAGAGAGAAGGAGGGAGGAAGGAAAGAAAGGAATGAAGGGAGGAAAGAAGGAGCAGTCAAAACAGTCGGGGTCAATTTGACCCGGGAGGACGACACAAAGGTTAAAACTTCACCGTTCATCCTTTCTTCATCGGATGTGAACGAATCTTAGTGCATCGGCCCGACCGATACATTGGTACCAGTGTGTATGTCGTCTGATATGTGTCGATACTTTTTAATAGTTAGCATAGCATTAGCATAGCATAGCATTTAGTTAGTTATAGTTATTTATAATGATCAAATCCCCGGTGTGGTTTCCTGTTTCACTGCTGTCATTTTATACAATACAGTTTATTGTTAGATGTTAAAATATCATTCCTACCCATTATATTAACCCTTTATTGGGCAAATAATTATATTTGGTAACTTCTGTAAATATCCCAAAATATCCTTCCTTCCTTCCTTCCATCCATCTGTCCTTCCTCCCTCCCTCCTTCTCTCCTCCCTTCCTTCTTTCCTTCCTCCATCCTTCCTTTCCTTACTTCCATCTGTTCTTCCTCCCTCCTTCTTCTCCTCCCTTCCTTCTTTCCTTCCTCCATCCCCCTTTCTTCTTCCTTCCTTCTTTCTTCCCTTCCTCCCTCCCTCCTCTCTTTCTTTCCTCCCCCCTACCTTCCCTCCTTTCTTCTTCCTCCATCCCTCCTTCCTTCCCTTCCTTCCTTCCTTCCATCTTTCCTTCCTTCCTTCCTCCCTTCCTTTCAATGAGTTTCCTATAAAGGGTTAATATTGTGATATAAGACTAGATATTGTAACGTTGTGACATAAGGGTTGTTTTTCCTGTTTTTTAAAGCTGAATGACAGTAAAGTGATGTAATTTATGAATTCACCACTCTGTTTTAGCTCTTCTATTATTTGCCTTTTACTCACTTAGTCATTATATCCACATTACTTAAGATTATTTATCAAAAACTCTCATTGTGTAATTGTTAAGGCACCGATAGTAAGCCCTAAAATATTGCTGTAATATTGATATCGAGGTAAATGGTCAAACATTTTGTGATATATTTAATTTGTCCTTCTGTGCAAATTAGCAAAAAACCCAACGGTCCTTTCCTGTAGAGCACACTGAGCTGCACTTGTGTGTGAAATTTCAAATCAATCGGTCTCCAAAATGTAATCTTAGGGCCTCAATTAGAGCGCCATCATGTGGCTAATTGGGCTCATATTTCTTAGGAAGCAGATTAACATAATTTCCAGTTATTGGGTCGACTTTTATCGGCTTTATTTCGTTCCTTCCAGCTCACAGAAAATTGAGCCGCTGCAGAATAAAACAAATAATAATAATAATGATAATAAACCAACATGAACACAGAAGGGTTCTTCTTATCCTTCGAGGTTCGAACACTAATAAACAAAAAGTCTCCTCCATGTTTACAGGAGCGACTTTTGTTCAAGTGGTTTATTAAGTTGGACGTGTTATGAGCTCTGCCTCGCATCGCCACGGCTCAAATGACGAGTTTCTTTTCATTTAAATACATCGTTTAACGAGAGAGAGAGAGACGCCTTTATTATGATTCATGCTACTGTAATAATCTCACTTATTTATTTTAGCCATTTTAGGTGTTATTATAGCTGTTAACAGTTTTAACCCTTACATAATGTTCAGGGTCAAATTTGACACATTTTGTACGTCTGAGAGCTGTAAAATCACCTTATACAGATTTATTTTAGCTCGACTTTTTAACTAATGTGACCCAGAGGTTACATACATGGAAATAAAATGCATCTTTTTTAACATAAATGTACAAAATCGACTTGTGTTTATCAAAAAATTAAGTAGTTAAAACTTCATATTCTATAAAATGTTCTCCTGGATCTGAAAATAATGATTATTAATGCCTTTTTTTCAGCAATAAATAAATAGAATATACTCTATTTGCTGTCTGACAACTTCATTAAGGATTAATTAAACATTTATTAATAACTGATGGAGTTATTTATGAATGTGAATTGAAATTATGAGTCAGAATATGAAGTAGAATATGTAAGGGTTAATATAATATAATCTGTCTTTAGCAAAAAAAGAAAGAAAGAGCTTGTAAAGATTATAAAATAAATGAGTAATTAGTACTAAAACTAACTAAAAACTAAACTAACTAAAACACATAAGGCGTTCCACTCACTGCCGTTATTACAGGATCAGGTTTTTGGAGCAATAAAAACAGTTTTTTTAACCTTTCTCCAGTTCTTCGTCTCTTTCGTCCACGTAGACGCTCCTCTTCTCACATTTACGCTCCATAGACAAGTCATGGCTGAACTTGCACTTGTCTCCTTTAGTACACTGACCCTGCTTAAAGAACGCACACAGCACTGACTTCGGGTCGACACCTAACAGAGAGAAAGAAAAGTGATTATAGATACAAACATTTTAACGTGAACGTCTAAAAATGAACCATTAGCCAGATTTTTTAAAATAATTACATCGTATTCTTTGAAGGTGTGTTGGTTACCTTTACTGACTTTCTGGGCAGCGACTACAGGCTTGAAGAGCTCGTTGAGTTCATCCAACTCTTTCTTTTTATCACCCTTCTTGTTGGTCTTATCTGCATCCGTCTGGAGAACACACACACACACACACACACACACACACACACACACACACACACACACAGATATTATTAGATATATTTAAGGAATATTGGATCCAATTCAATTAGAGGATGAAGACTTCAATGAGTGGAAAATAGTATCTCCATAAAGCAACAGGTGACCAAAAATATGTATTCAGTTGTCTTTTTCTTTTCCCCTCTCTCTTTATTTTTTTTATATTTTACATTTTTTAACATGAGAAACAGTTAATTCTCAGATAATTCAAGCAAAAGACAGTCAGAGGTATGAAAAGATGGAAAAGAGGAGTTTCTCCCTCACCTGTTTGGCACTTTGTTGTCCATATTTGACCTGATGAGTGACGTTCTTGATGAACTTCTGTTGCTTGGCTCCCTTCTTGTTTTTCAAGCCAAATGTCTTGTCCTAGGAAAAAAACAAAAACAAAAACATGTTAACCTAGAATCAATGTCCTGATTAACATCTAAATGCGTCATACAACGGATGACGAGGAACAGAGTTTAACACACACTTTGTGATTTTGGACTATCAAATAACTATAACTAGAAATATGGAGAAATCTCTGCTGTTATAAATCCAAAACATTGATTCTACATTAAACTATGAGACTGAAGACAGATTTACAGTAACAGCATCCTTATAGCGATACCAATACCAATAGGGTACTTCAGATTCAGATTTTATTGAGACTAATTTTACACAAAGTGACATCCAACAAACCTTCACACTGTTATCTTACAGTATAAAGGACGACTCGGATAAAGGACTAAAAACATTTCTTTTTAGCAGAATATTTAACTTTTAAGTACCTTGCTGGTTGTTGCTTTTATGCTCTTATTTTAAAGATTTATGTTAGTTTTTTTAATCTGCCTTTTATATTGATGCTTTTACCTTTTAAAGCACTTTGAAATTTCCTTCAAATGTAAAGTGTGTTACAAATAAAATGTATTATTATTAGTATTATTATTATGTTAGTGGTTATAAAGTGATTTAAGCTTTCGAGCCACTTAAATCAATTTTTAAAAAACAACAAGTCTCATTGTTGTAATGTTTCAAGTCTGCGATGGCGACAACAACCACTGAGTCTAAACTGTACAGTACCAGCAATTGTTTAAAATCTCTAAAAAGGAGGCAGAGCTGTAATCAGTCAGATGTGACAGCTGCTTTCCTGTTGGACTTTTGTGGAAACACTCTGCTGATAATTATCCTGTTTGTAATTCAGAATATATTTTACACACACTGCACACATAATGAGATAATATTTATTTAATATAAAGTAGACCAAAAGCATTAAATGTATTGGTCCATCTCAAAACTTTCTGACCTCACTCTATCATCTGAGATACTGAAACTCGAGGCCACTGGTTCCCATTTAGATCAGATTAAAGGAAAAGGTTCACAATTTTTCAAGTCTGTCTAAAAGAATTAGCTGTAATGATTCCTCCTGTTCATACCGACTATTAGAAGATCCTTTCATAATGTTCTTACAATGTAAGTGATGGAGGACAAAATCCACAGTCCTCCTTCTGTGCAAAAAAAATGTATTTAAAAGTTGATCTGAAGCTAATATGAAGCTTCAGCCATCCAAATGAATCAAATCAAGTCTTCTATGATTCAACATTAGTGTTTTTAGTGCAAAGTCCCTCTTTTTGTTACTATACTTCCACCACAGCTCAACACAAAGAGGGAATTTGATGCTAAAAAGACTGTAAATGTGTCAGATATCACTTGATATGACTAACACACACTGCTGAAGCTCAATAGAAGCTTCACATCTACTTTTAAATGACTGTGTGGACACACTGTGGATTTTGACCCTCCATCATTTTACATTTGAATATCTTTTAATAGCCAGTATGAACAGGAATGATTACAGTGAGGCAAACCTCTTTCAGTATTTATTTTGGCACCTTACTGCTGTTTCTAGGCATAGTTGTAAATTGTGAATTTGTCCTTTAAGCAACAATGAGTTTCACATCCAGAGCTATCACAGGTTATAAACGACCTGTTGTGAACTGAAAACAAGTTATAAGATAATTTTCAACTCATTCACTGACTATGAATTGTTGCACAAGACATTATTTGATTATTTGAAGTTGCCTCAAGTTATTTAAGACACGTAACTACACATATAACCAACCTGGCACTTTATTTTTTACAGCTTTTAAGAGTAAAATCCACATTGACATAACTTAACTGTTTTATATCAAACACATATTAGTTAACAAACACCTAGAAACGTGTGCACAGGTTCATATTTAGTCCTTCATCTGTTTTATTCAAATGGTAAAGACTTTCCCAAAGTAATGACTTTGTAACTCAAAATAATGAGTTAATATCTCAAAATAACGACTTACAATCTCAAAATAATGAGTTCATGTCTCACAATTATAACTTAGTATCTCAAAATAATGACATAGTAACTCAAAATAATGAGATATTATCTCAACACAATGGCTTAGTACCTCAACTATAGTTATATAAGACCAATTGAAAACATGTAACTACAAATATAATCAACATGGGACTTTAATAAATAGGATGTGACAGTTTACAGCTTTTAGGGCCACATATTGTTTTTTAACGAGTAAAATCCACATTGACAACACTTCTACTTTTATATCAAACACATATTAGTTAAGAAACACCCAGAAACTTGTGCACAGGTTCATATTTAGTCCTTCATCTGTCATGTGAGGCCCTGTAGAAACAGGCCCATCGCCCACTATGGGTCTACTTGTCAAAGACAACCACACCAATCATGCATTACACCATAAAAATATTATTATTAAAGCTTTAAACTTTAGCTGCTGACCTTACAGATATTTATAAACCATAGTAGGACACGTGTGGTCACATATTAAGGCCCTGCTATCAAGCTAATGCTAAGCGCCGATATGCTAACTCGTGTTTCTTCCTTTTAATTTCTTTTACCTCAATTATCTTTTCCTTTTTCTTCTCTTGAGTTTTTTTATTTCCCGCGGCCGGGGCGGGTTTCTTCGGAGGCATGTTGGCTCAGGTTTTAGTCGTGTACAAAGCAGGTGTAGCGGTGTAATATGTATTTAGATGAGAGATTTAAGGTGGGAAGCCAGCTCCACATTAACCCGGCTGTTGCTAACGCAGCACAGCAACGGCGCGCTAAAGCCACGTGTGGGCTGTGGCGTCACGACGCACGGCGAGAGGCATGACGGGTAATGTAGTCTACAGAGAATCCCAAGTTATCTTAGTACAGTCGACAGATACTTTATTATGGAGGCCAATTTAGGTAGAAAAAAAAATATTTTATTATATTATATTTCATAATTATATTTTAAATTATATTTAAAAAAAATATGCAAGTCATTATAATGAACATTTTTCTCAAAATAATGAGTTAATATCTCACAAGAATGAGAAACTATCTTAAAATAATGACTTAATATCTCAAAATAATGAGTTAGTATCTCACAAGAATGATAAACTATCTTAAAATGACTTAATATCTCAAAATAATGAGTTAGTATCTCACAATGAGAAACTCTTAAAATAATGACTTAATAACTCAAAACAATGATACTATCTCAAAATAATGACTTATCTCACAAAAATGAGGAACTATGTTAAAATGACTTAATATCTCAAAATAATGACATAGTATCTCAAAATAATGAGAAACTATCTTATAATAATGACTTCTCATTATTCTGAGTTACTAAGTCATTACTTTTAGAAAGTTTCTCATTATGTTGACTTACAGGATCTTTTTTTCATTGCATTGGTGGAAATGAGCTTCAATTTATTAATCCCAAAGGGAAATACAAATGTTAAAGCAGCCAACAATTAGAAATAAAGAACCAAATTCAATGAAACGCTGATTTATATACAATAGCTAAATAGACTAATATTAATAATAAATACAACAAAAAGAATAGAATGGTCAGCTGGATATTGCTACGGTAAAAAAGGAGCATGATTGTCCATGAGTGTCAGAGTTGAGTGTACTAAATATTGACACCTGACTCATCTACAGCGTGTATGTAATAATAATAATAATAATAATAATAATAATAATAGTTGATTACATTTATATTATCCTTTATCTTGATACCCAAAGTGGTTAGCAGTGAAGGGAGGAAACTCACCTCAGCCCATCTAGGTGGTGCTCAGCAGCCCTTTTGCACCACATTCATCAGCTTGAGGTGGAGAGGGAGGGAATCGTTTAGCCAATTACACTAAGAGATGATGAGGTGGCCAGATGCAGAGAGCCAGGGTGGGAATTTTGCCAAGACACCGGGGAACCCCTTACTCTTGGCAATAAGTGCCATGGAGTCTTTAATGATAACAGTGAGGCAGGACCTCACTTTAATGTCTCATTCGAAGGATGGCTCTCCTAAAGCACAGCGTCCCTGTCACTAATCTACACAATACAGTATTACAGTAAAAGTACTGCAGTATTATGAGTGATGTAGTATGCAGTATTACAGTAAAAGTACTGCAGTATTATGAGTGATGTAGTATGCAGTATTACAGTAAAAGTACTGCAGTATTATGAGTGATGTAGTATGCAGTATTATAGTAAAAGTAGTGATATATTATATATGACATCATTTATATACAGTTAGCTAGTTAACTCTACTTTATATACGGTTAGCTATAGTTTACACTACTTTATATACAGTTAGCTAGTTTACACTACTTTATATATGGTTAGCTAGTTTACACTACTTTATATATGGTTAGCTAGTTTACACTACTTTACATACGGTTAGCTAGTTTACACTACTTTATATACGGTTAGCTATAGTTTACACTACTTTATATACAGTTAGCTAGTTTACACTACTTTATATACGGTTAGCTATAGTTTACACTACTTTATATACAGTTAGCTAGTTTACACTACTTTATATACAGTTAGCTAGTTTATACTACTTTATATACAGTTAGCTAGTTTACACTACTTTATATACAGTTAGCTAGTTTACACTACTTTATATACGGTTAGCTATAGTTTACACTACTTTATATACAGTTAGCTAGTTTACTCTACTTTATATACAGTTAGCTAGTTTACACTACTTTATATACAGTTAGCTAGTTTACACTACTTTATATACAGTTAGCTAGTTTATACTACTTTATATACAGTTAGCTAGTTTACACTACTTTATATACAGTTAGCTAGTTTATACTACTTTATATACAGTTAGCTAGTTTATACTACTTTATATACAGTTAGCTAGTTTACACTACTTTATATACAGTTAGCTAGTTTACACTACTTTATATACAGTTAGCTAGTTTATACTACTTTATATACAGTTAGCCAGTTTACACTACTTTATATACAGTTAGCTAGTTTAGTCCACTGGTTCCCAACCTAGGGCTGGGGCCCCTCCAAAGGGTCAGCAGATAAATGTGAGGGGTGGTGAGATGATTAATGGGAGAGGAAAGAAGAAAAAAAACAAAGTCCTGATACACAAATCTGTTTTCAAACTTTGAACTTTTTCTCTAATCTTTGATATTTGGTGAAATATTGGATCATTTGAAAATGTTTTGACATGATATAACTGTAGACATAAAAATCCAATCCAACTTTATAAGTCAAGCACTTTAAAACAACCACAGTGGACCAAAAAGCTGTACACAAGAATAAATAAAATACACAACACGATCAAATGAAATAAAATACCATAAAAAACATACTTTTACTTTAAATTGCTGATTGGAATATCTCTCACAACATACAGATGAAACAGATTTAAAGTCAACAAAAAAAGACGCCTCCCTGGTGAGGTGTTCAGGGCACGTCCCACCGGTAGGAGACCCCGGGGAAGACCCAGGACACGCTGGAGAGACTATGTCTCTCGGCTGGCCTGGGAACGCCTCGGGATCCCCCGGGAAGAGCTGGACGAAGTGGCTGGGGAGAGGGAAGTCTGGGCTTCCCTGCTTAGGCTGCTGCCCCCGCCACCCGACCCCGGATAAGTGGAAGAAGACGGATGGATGGATGGAAAAAAAGACGACATCCATGCTAATCTGTTGCTTTGTACTCAGTACTTTGATCTGCGTTATGCTGATACTAAACAGGAACAGATATAGTATAATGTTTACCATTATCATCATTTAAGTTTAGCATCTTCACAGATTAACATCTGCTTATTTTCTCAAAAGACAAATTACAGATGAAGTTGATAGAAACAAAATATAATTATACAAGTACTTAGTCATAAACCAAAGTATTGAACAAATTTAAATGTTTACTTGATGGTGGTACGTAATTAAAAAAGACCCCTTGACATAACCTGTTCCAACATCTCCCTTCTGGTAGGCGCTACACCTTCTGCTAGACCACTTTAACACAAAAACAACCAGACACAAGAACAGTTTCTTCCCACACGCTGTCACTCTGATGAACACTTAATTCAGTCGCTGTGCAGTAACCCTCTAACACTATAATACCCACTGTGCCTACAAATTATATATATTTATTTTTAATTTAAGGTATAAAAAATGTGCAATAACATGTATACATATAATTCATTCATTACTCTTAATCATATATTTAAGCTGGTTGTATATAACTGCCTATTGTACGTACTTATCACCCATATTTTTACCCATTCAATATTTATTACAGCACTTTTTCACACCTTATTTGCGAGTACGTCTCTACTTGTAGATAATAGTGATATGTTTAATTATCTCGTTGATTGGCTCGTTGTCCTTGTGTATCTCTCTGAAGATAAGCACATTGAGAGCCACTAGAAACCGGAGACAAATTCCTTGTATGCGTAAACACACTCAGCAGATAAAGCTGACTCTGAAGTGATTACAATTAATTCTGAGGATGTTGGATGTTTGTGCCAAATTTCATGGCAATTGGTCTGATAGTATTTGAGATATTCCACTAGATGTAAACCTCATTGTGGACCTAGAGGAAAAGGGATTTCCAAGGTCTCCTTCAGGATTCGTCGACTGGGTACTATCAATGTCCGTAGAGCATTTTTGTCTCAGTACATCTGGTAGAGTGTGCGATATTTCACATTTTATTCCACAGGATAAATGAAAACGTTGACCTTCTCGTGGCACAAGATGCAAAGTCAGTGGATCACCAAAGTCCTCTGGGGGACCACGTGATCCTAGAGAAAAAGGTCATGGGATTTTCCAAGGTCTCCTTCAGGATTCATTGACTGGATACCATCAAGATCATTTTTGTGCCAATACATCAAGTAGACATTTGACTTCATAAGACAAATGAAAACTTTGACCTACAAAGTCAGTGGATCACTAAAGTCCTCTGAGGACCACGAACGTCTACCAAACCATCCATGAGTGGATGAGATGCTTCAGTCTGAATGTGACGGCGTGGCAGGCTGACGTTTGCATTTAAAGCAGCATTTAAAGCAACATGGAGAACACTAATAGGCAATAATTTCACACAGAGGATAAAAGAGCATATAGATAATGTAATTTAAAGGAATTTACTAGATTTAAAATCTGTTACAGTCATAGTGAAATAGCCAAAAATGTGGAGGAGGATCCATCTGTAGGATTGATGTCCCAGAAAAAGATCTTCAACATAATAAAATACACCTTGTATATTTTAATGCACCTTTTTCTGATGCTTTTGGTCATTCACACAGCAAATGGCCCTTCTGTGTTTGTCACTGCAGTTCCAGCGTTTAACCACCAGGTGTCAGTGTTGTAATATCTGCCGGTGGAGATGAGCCGTAACTGATGAGGGAGAGGAGGCACTGACCAGTTCAGCAGTCAAGTATGACCAAAATTCAAACCCCTGGAGGGCGCAGACATGAGAACAAGAGGAAGGAACCTTGTCTTAAATAGAAATTATTACGAATTATTATGGCTTGAATCATGGAAGTGCAGAGATGCTGAATAAGTGCTGAAGTTGGGGATGATTAGATGAATGTATTTAGTAAATTAAACACTATCACAATGAGTTTTTTTTTTTTTTTAAAGTAACACTTGAGCAGAAGTTGGTGCAGTTGATTCAGCATCTGCAAGGAAATAATGAAAAATAATTGTCTTTCTATTGTTGGTGGTTTATAAACATTAAAAAAGGTCATTACAGAGCCACCATCTGGCCAATGTACATAAGCCTGTTTTATTAGCGTTTTGCCTCTATTTAATAGTTTGATAGTATAGACCATCAGTCCATCAAGACACTCCTGCTATGCCTTTTATTGCTTATTGGATGAGATTACAGCTTCATCTGGTATCTGGTCTCCAAGATCTAAATGCTTTAGGGGGAGAAATTAAGTACACAGCAAAAGAGGAAGAAGAAGAAGAAGAAGAGGAACAGGACAACAGGGCCGCAGTCTTTAGTGTTTGAGCTCCCTACTAAGAAGAAAAACCTCCCTTTTTGTAACCAGAGTCGTGAGCTCCTGTCATGGCAGCAGGGCGCAGAGCCAACCAGCAGGGGTTTTACCGCTTCAGCTGATGATTCAACTTGATTTAATTAGATTTCATTTAAGTTACTAACGTGATTTCATCTGGCACGTTTGACATGTGTGGCCTGCATCCACACCCTGTCTCGGTTAGTCGGCTAGTTCAGTGTTTGGGATGTGTGTGTGTGTGTGTGTGTGTGTGTGTGTGTGTGTGTGTGTGTGTGTGTGTGTGTGTGTGCAAACTACTGCGCAGTGATGAGCCAAAATGGGTCACACACGCCTGCTCCTTTTGGGCTCTCATTTGCTCTCATGTGTTTTAATGAGGCTCCTTTTTTTTCCTTCTTTTTTTTTCGAGGGTAAGGGACAACATTTACTCAGTTTGGGTGCCCACATAATGACAGTACTAGTAGTGTGCTTTAATGAGTCCCAGAGTGAGACAATGAATTTACTCTAGTAAGAGGAGCCCCCTTTTTTGTTTTTGCTGCAGACGTGTTATCAAGTCCTGTATTTGCATCCTCTTTGCTCACACGCTCTGATGTGACTTATAAGATATTTATTTATAACAGTGTTTCTCATGCGTTGCACTTTCCGCCATGTGGCTCAGTTAGCCGGCGAATGCGTGCGTGCGTGCGTATATAATAACCTATATTGACACAACTCCTGACTGCATGGCTGAAGGCTAGATTTTAAGACAACAGAAGCGGGCAATATTGCCTCAAGCAAACTTTCTTTCAGTGTTTCTCTCATTCTCTTTGCTCCCACTCCCTCCTTTCCCCCCCACCCCCCCTCTCTCCATGAGGATCTTTGTCTGTGAGAGCAGTCTAATAAATCACTATATCTGCTGCAAGACCATTTTTCCCTATAACCACCTTCTTCATATTCATAGAAACATCGATCTTTTCTGCAGAGGGCATGCATGTCATGTACACACACACATATATAGAAACACTAGCTCACACACACACACACACACACACACACACACATACACCTGAATCCTCTAACGCCTGCAGATGGAAAGAAAACATCTCCTGCCTAATTAGCAAAAGCACAACAGTCGATCTTCCCGTGGCATCTGAGAAAACTTGACACCACACAACCCTACCTCAGTCCGATTTTTCTGAGGCAATAATCAAAAGCATCCCCGTTATTCTGTCTGGCTCGGCCTCCTCCTGCTTCCAAGGACAAACTGCAGCACCTTGTCTGCACTGCTGACTGCTGAGCAGGTCATCGGCTGTCAGCTGCTCCCCATCAAGGAGCTGCGTGACACCAGGGGCGCAGAAAAGGGCAGGAAAGATTGCCTCCAACCAGGCCTACCCAGGAAAACTACCTGCACTGAAAATATAAGAAAATAATAAAAACTTCAGTCTGGTTGGAAACAGAGTGTGCTGCTACTTAAAGACCTCAGACCTCCCATCATGTCACCGGCTTTTTCTCTGCACACCGCTGAGATCTCATCAGTCTGTGTTGCTTCTCACAATCCAGGAGTTATTTCGTGCCAAAGTTGTTGTTATTTCCTTTTTTTAGAGGATCTCTCAGCCTGCCTTATCTACATTTACTTTAGATGATTTCCTGCTTCTCCTCCACAATGACTTCTAAAAACCCCCAAGAGAACGGGTGTGAACTTGTTGTATTTAGCTTTTGTGTTTTATGTTCAGGTAATGAGCGATATAGCAAGAGTGATACTGACAGCAGAGCACGCTTTTTTCATCCGAGAAAAAAAAGAGAGGGGGGGGGGGGTTGGGGGGGAATCGTATCCTTTTACTGATAACACAACTCGTCTGCTGGCTGCATTGTACTCCGGTCCCTTGAGGCTACTGTCGGTGAAGAGATTGTTGTGTATTCCTCATCTCTTGGTGGATTTCTTTCTTTTCCGTGTGACGGTTGAAAGTCTGAGTAGTCAAGAAAGGGAACGCTTTGCTCGATAATCCTGACACCAAAACAGGATGTTTAGCCTACTGTTGATGTTTTAGATAAGTGAAAACATTTGCTGCTGCATTTGTAGTCAGTGTATTTTTTTTTATCTCATTGTAGCTACACAGGAAATATCTCTTAATATCTAGAGCCGTCCACAGAATAAAAAACTAAGCACCAAACAACAGGACGGGCCCAGAAATGAAAGATAGTTTCCAGTAGCTATTTTTAAACACTATTAAACTGTTTTCAGGGATTTTTTTTTCTTTAACCAGCTGTCCCATTATTCATTCCTTACACATAAAGAAAAGTCTAGATGCCTCCTCAACAATTGAATAAAGCTGTTTGTATATCTTATTACTGTCAGTCATAAGTGCAACCACCAATTTATTTTGGTGGATGCACCGGCAGCGCTGATGACTGAGTTGTTTTATTGCAGTATATTCAGCTATCGACTCCCTGCAGGGTTTTATCAGCTCGTGTGCTTGTCTGTGTGACATAAAACTGGTGGTTAGTTTTTGTGATTTTACTTGTTGCATTCCTACGACGCCTTTTTGTTACATTGTGTATGTCTATTTCATCATTTTATTGTTAACTCCATCAGCTAACCATATTCATCTCAGGGGACGATAAAGATTGAACTGAACTGCACTGAGCTGCACACAGAAAAATGAGGGGTTGGTGTTGTTACGCTGGTTTATAACTGGAGACAATAAGGACATTGATGTAGAGGGTAAGAGGATAATAGATACTTTTAGTGATGAATATGTTTGTAAGGTGTTGCATCAGCAGCCACAAAAAGCTAAATTAGAGGTATTACAATGAGATCAAACCTAAGTGAGTGGGAAAAACAGGCTTTAATGGAGTGCAGGCATGATATGAGGTGGTGGATATGATGTTAAATTTCTTCTGACAGCTTTTTAAGTGTTTTTGCACAGACATCACACCACCTTTTTTTCTATTTGGATTCAGTCACATTACAAAGCATGCAATGTGAAATCTTTATCATGTTGTTTACCATGTTTGTTGGTGTTTTGTTTAATTGCAGCACGAGCCATTGATTGAAGTCGGCATAAACGTTCTGTGTACTGAATTGAAACGGAGAGCAAATTCACATCCATGCTGCAAGCACCGTCGGGTGTTGGAGCACACCCCAGTAGATGGGATT